>NW_024962256.1:9631708-9904675 GCF_019238085.1 Lagopus leucura
TTCTAGATGGTCTTTGAGGATCTTTCCAACCCAAACCATCCTACGATTCTATGACTCTTCTGTTGCTTCTTGCACTGCCAGCCAGCTCCATGTGCACAGCTGGCCACCAGAAGGCACAGCAAAAGCCATCTCATGTGAAGGCAAGGACAGGATAAGGCCTCAATGCCTTTCTCCAGGCATTCCTAAGCATTCTCTCAGGCTTCTCTAGAGGATCTCACCATGGAATTCACTTGATGTGCATAGAACATGAACAGTACTACAACTTTGGGAATGACCCAAAACAAATCAGTTTCTTTTCACAAACAGAAACCAACTAAAATAACAATTTCAAAAAAAAAGTTTAGGTGCACTGCCTCTCACAGTCAGCCTCAAGGTTCTTGGCAACATCTGACAGACTTCTTACAAACCAACATGAAGAGCTTTCTAAATTAACAGATTCCTGGTCATTGCTGGTGTCCCAGGATTCCAATGCAGAGTTAAAAATTCAAGCAAATAACACTCAAGAAAAAGGAAACTGAGAAGTTAATTGTGCCAGACCAAAATCAATAAAACAACAGAACTCTAACACACAGCTTCCTGGTTTCTGTGCAGCAATACAGGTTTAATGACTGCTCTGGGAAAAGGAAAGCTTGCTTAAAGTTTAGCTGCAGTCCTTTTGTGAAGTATTCCTGATTTACATTTTTTTTAAATTAAAGAATAAACTAACTAAAACACGTTCAAAATGTCATAACATTACAGATCAAATATTCCAGGAGCAAATCCAAAACAACCAGTTTGAAATCTGCATCTTCTGGGGCTGACTCATTATGCTATGAATTTATTTGGTGTCAGTAGAAAGCCAAGCGTGAAAGCAGAGTTCAACATTTATACCATATTTTCATTATCAGGCACAGGAGTTGCACTAAAACATATTTAGGTGCATATAGCCAGTGATGTAGGGATCAGGCACTACACAGCTTTATGTATTAAAAAAAGAAGTCAAATGCTTTCTCTCCTTCTACAAAACTACATCTAAGCAAGCAGGGTAAATAGGCCAGCTTTGGCTTTTAAAGCAGTTATCCAATTATCTGCTGAAATAAATTGGTTAAAAATAGGTCAAAACCGATGCTCTCTTCACAGAGCAAACTTAGAAAGAAAACCTTTCAAAGATTCCTAAAAACAAAACCGAGGGAACAAACTTTAGTGAATTATGAGAACGGGGCTGGTGTTGCCAATACTTTCAAAGAGCCGACGGGGAGCGAGCTGTGTTATCCTCTGCTCCAGGATGTGGTTTGGGAGCAGGACGCCCGCTGTAGCACAAAACAGCCAAGGCGAGGGATTGAAGCCCTTCCTGTATCTTTGCAGCAGGATGGATGCAGACCAACACAAGCCAACATGCAGTGTGTATTTATTGCACTTCCCTGCGTGCCTGATGACCTGCAAGGAGTCTGCTCGGCATCTGGGAGCAGGCAATTCATTGGGCTCGTGATTCACAGAGGAAGGAAGAAAGGAAAAGGAAACAACATATGTTTTTGACTGAATGGAGATGACTGCACCAAACTGTGAACTCAATTTTGTATTAGGAACAACTAATAAAAACAAAAATAAAAAGCGCATCTGCTCTTAGCCAGCCCTCGTTTATTGCGTGCATCCCAACCAGACCCCCCTGCAGTGCTGCACGCCCAGACTCTGAAGAACCATCTCCATATAGCTATCAGAAGCCACCAGATGTTATCATCCAGGTGCTGACCTAACTTCAAGGAGCAGAGGAATTTCTACTCAGAGCACTGGGATGGTGGGTAGACCCCCAAGATTTTTATGATAAGGGTGGTGATGCAGTGGCATAAGTTGCCCAGAGGTGGTAGTGCCTCATCCCTGCAGGCACCCAAGGTCAAGCTAGACAGGCCTCTGAGCCCCTGATCCAGCTGACCCTCCTGTGAGGGCCTTTGGAGGTCCCTTCCAACTCAAACAATGCTACGATTCTATGGCACTCCATCCTGCTGGTATCCACTGTGCTTTTACCTTCAGCCCTGGGAAGCAACGGGTTGTTTTGGTAGAGGTAGGCTTAGCACCTGCAAAGATCAGAAGTCTTTCCCTAACTCAAAAAAAGACTAAAGCCTGGCGGAGGAATGAAATAACCTGGACTTTGCTCAAAGTAAACCCATAGTCATTATACAGTATTTACACTGTACGTAGGAATCACAACTGTTCATTTTGCTATCAAACAGATGGGAGCAGAAAGTACCTCATTGTTGGAATACATTATGTGCTGCTTAAACAATGCTTTGTGGAAGGCTGTGCAGAGAAAACAAACATGTCTTTTCTATAGTAAACTGTTACAAAACAAAACTTAATAGGGCTGGCAGCTAGAAAGCAATTGCAGTGGGTCTGGGTAGTCCGAGTTACTAAACAGAACATGTTGCAAACAGTCCTTTGCAATTTGGGTAATTATAATGTGAATGAACAGCTGTTGATATTTGCCAATTCTAAATGTAAGTGACCTTCTTTGTGGACTATGCCGTGTGGATTTGGGTTTAGTAGGTTGCTCCACTACAGAGTTTTAAAAGTAAAATTCTTCCTCTCTGTAAGAACAACAGGGATGTGACCTCCTTTTACTTTATAACAACATCAAGGTCTTTTAACTTTCTCAAAAAATCAAGGTCAAGCATGGGCTCTGTCAAAGACTATACTTCAACTAGCTTCCCACTGTAATCATATTTTATGCACCTTGCTCCCTTTGTCCTGACATGCTCTCTATGCGTATTCCCATCTAGCAGCTCTCCATTTTACCACCCACACATCCACGGTGCCCTTACTAGAGCTGGAGCAGAACAGCAAGCCTTAAAACATCTCCTTTCTACATCTACACATGCAATTACTGCAACCTTAGAATCACAGAACCATTACAGTTGGCAAAGACCTCTAGGATCCCTGACTCCAATTGCAACACGTGCCCACAATATCCAGTGATCACATCACATCTCCACAGTTCTTGAACACATCCAGGGATTGGAACACTTCCACCTCCTTGGGCAGCCTGTGCCAGTGTTTCTGTGCTCTTCCTGAGAAGAAATTTTTATCTTATATTCAACCTGAACCTCCCCTGATGCAACTTGAGACTATTACCGCTTGTGGGGAAAAAAATTAACTTGATATTTACTTTTAAGTTTGTGATGATAAATGATACAAGCTCCAGGTTGTTTCTTCATTGTAAGAGCTGTCTGGCACGCTGAGGAGGACAAAAGTAGAGGAGATGCTGTATTACAAATAGGTGCCACAGCCACAATGGATTTGTGGATGTTGCAGAAACAGCAGATCAAGAGAACTCTGTTTCAGTTCATAGAAAAGTAAGTCAGCTCAGGTGGCCAAGAAGGCCAATGGTATCCTTGCTGGTATCAGAAATAGCATGGCCAGCAGGAGTGGGGAAGCAGTCATCCCTCCGTACTCAGCTCTGGTACTGGATTCAGGGCTCCTCACTATAAGAAAGGCAGAGGCCCTTGAGAAGGGTCCAGAGAAGGGTAATGAAGCTGGTGAGGGGGTCTGATGCACAAGGTCTATGAGGAGGAGCTGGGATTGTTCAGTCTGGAAAAGAAGAGGCTCAGGGGAGACATAGCTCTCTACAACTATCTGAAATGAGACTGCATTGAGGTTGGGATTGGCCACTTCTCCCATGTAACTAGTGGTAGGACTAGAGGGAATGGCCTTAAATTGTGCCAGGGGAGGTTCATGTTGGATATTAGGAAAATTCTTTTCTCTGAAAGAGCCATCAGGCACTGGAATGGGCTGCTCAGGGATGGTGGAGTCCCCATCCCTGGAGATGTTCAGGAGACATTTAGATGTTGTACTGAGGGACATGGTTTAGAGGGAAATACTGTGGGTTGGTGCATAGTTGGACTGGAGGGTCTTGGAGGACTTCTCCAACCTTGTTGATTCTGTGATTATAAGTCCATTCTGAATCCTGCTCATCATGGACATTACCTGAGCTACCTGACCACTCCTTGCATCCCTGCCACGTCACAGAATCCCAACAGCCTGCTGTAGCTGCAACAGCCCCAGGATGGAGCTTTCTCTTTTTTTCAAACGAGAGAGATAAAACACCACTGAGGGGAAGGAACAAAGGACACAGACATCCCTCCTTGTATTTCCACAGTTCAGGTAACTCATATGGAAAAAAATAAAACAAAGTACAGTAGTAACTGTGCCCACTGAAAACCAAAGTGCAACAGCCACCCATTTCACTGAACTGAAAGTCAACTGAGAGTGCTCCGAGAGAACCCATAAATTATTCTATCTCTGAAAGAGGGTTTCAGATGCTTTTTGTCTCCCGTCAATACAAATCTGGCTGTGCTCAGTGAGTTATATTAAATGCACATGTATCTCCTTCAAGCCACATTTCATGCTCTCCAAACATCTTCCTCTAAATTAGATCCTTTCATATTCCTTGAAACACTCAGTTCTTAATGAGGAAAGAGTGCTGATTTTCCATTTTCATTAATTTATTTGATTTCAAGATTCTGGAGTAAAGGTAAGTAAATGAATCCTACTGAAAGTCAAAAAGATACAAGTGGTTTCAGACAATGAAAAATGTCATTTAAACGCAAGCACAGGTAGGTGTGTGTACCCTGGCTAAACAGAAGCCTGACAATGCAGCAATCTCCAGAGAAGCACTGATACGTACTTTGCTTCTCTGAATGAACTCAGAGGGTTGGCCCCATTAATGCTTAAATCACTTAATTACTTGGCTTAATCCACATGCTGTTCCTCACTTTCGGATTCCTCCTGCTCCCCTCCAATCAGACTGCACCCGGCCCATGCCAAGGCCCTTAACTCAGGCTTTGCTCTCTCTAAACATCTTTTCATATTATGTGGCTCAGATTAAATCTTCTCCGCTAATTTGTTATTGCAATCACAGATGTGCTTCTGGATTCAAGTTCCCTTTTGCATCACAGATACTGGAATGTGAACCAGAAGTGAGGGGTTGGTGTCTGATTTCTACTCTTTCAAACAGTAATTTGTCTCTGATGATCTTTTGAAGATGATGAATGAGTTATGTGAGAACAGATCAAATATTAACAATTTTTAAACTAATGGAAGGGGAGATTTCACCCCAATCTCAGGCTACTCAAGATAACTTGACAAACTTTCCAAAGCCATACTTCGAAGACACATTAATCATTTTTACATCCTGGAATGTGCCCTAAGAGAAAGAAGGATCTGAAGATTTCCTGGTAAAGCACACAGTATTGCCAACCTCTGTGCAGCATCTCACATTTTTTCTACGTAATTAGAAAAAGAATTAACTATCAGATGCCATTTCTATACATATGCATTCTTGTAGAAAATAAAAGGTGTAAAGTAGCAGAGAAAGCTCAGAAAACCTATCTAAGAAGCACGCCCTTGAACAAAAATGTATGTTTTGTTCTGAATGATAGCCCAGAGATTTAAAGTGTTGATAAGCAGTGCATTTCTTGCTACAAAGGCAAAGACAAAAACACTGTTACCATTAATATACAGATAAAAAACTACAACCACAATGTTTCCATTAATTATAAAATACATTTCATAAAGTAACTAGGAGGCTATCTAGCATACCTAGGAGGGTGTAGATGGCCAGGATGCAGAACATGCATCTAATTCCTCCCTTAGAGAACATCCTTAAGTATTTTCAATTGCTAAACGATCTTACAGAAAATCTGTTCCATTCATTACTGTTCATAGGTTCAGTAAGAAAAGCCATAGAAGGATATTTCTAGAGCAAACTCCATTATGATGCATTAGATAAACTTGTAGGTCTAAAAAAATAACCCCTGAATCAAGGTTATATGCATTGATATAGCAGCCCTGCACAACTCTCCTTTACACTAAATCATCTGGAAATAGCACACCCTCTCTCTACTGAAGGGCATGAGGTAAATAACTGAAGAGGAGGCAAAACCAGATAATCAATGATTTCACTTGGCTTCAGGGTTACTGCCAGAATTTTCAGCCCCTCAGAGAAAAAAAGCAAAAAAAAAATAATCAATATAACGCAGCATTTGAAGATAACAAAGAAAGAAACGTCTCAAAGGCATTTGCAACATGTGATAAAAGCGTGCAGAAAAGTTTGCTGTCACCTTCAGCTGCTGTGCCACGGGCAGAAAGGCTCCTGCACCCGCTGCACTGACTGCACGGGTGGGAAAGCTAAGAAAAGAGTAAACTCTGCAGAAGGCTCTCATGGAACACTGTAATTACACAGACCAAAGCAACAAAAGAGAAGAATGGGAACGTTTTTCAGCCTGGTCTGTGGACACAGGAGCTGAGCGCCCATGGGATGCGTGGGGAAACGGAGCTGAGAGCAGTGCTGAAGTAAGGATGCGAGAAAGCAGCAGTTGTCAATGCAGCTGAAAGCGAGGAGGATGGGCAGCTGTAAGCTGCAAGCTGTTTGGATTCTCCGTGTAACAGGAGCTCAGCTGAAGCTCTGCCTGTGCAAAATCCAGGCCACCGGATCAACTCATCCTGACAGGAGGGTTTCGGTTTCCTTCCTGGACAGCTTTCAGTTGCCTCTATGTTAACATATCATTTAAGCACTTTTTTACAACGCTTCTTGTAACTCCATTTTTTATATCACTTCTGCTTTGCTTTTGCCAGCCTGCCCAAAAGTTAGTAAATTAACACAGGTAACAGAATAACAAAGATTATCAGACACCTATACTTCATGCAGTTTTGCTTGAGCAAATGCAACAAAGATCTGCAGCAAACACAACATACTGAACAAGGGTTAAAGGTGATAGCCTCAAATTCTCTGCTTCCTATTTCAGTTTTAGGCATTTTCTTTCCAATATGAAACCCCTACAGAAATTTGAGTACATCCATGTGCCCAGAGCTGGGCCATAATACACAGCATTTTGGTGTCTGTACAAGATGGATCTGATGTTAGTAGATGGATTATTAGATGGATCTAATACTAGATACGGAGGTTGGTGGACCTGCATGTGTCAGGCAGATTGGAGCTTGATGATCCTTGAGGTCCCTTCTAACCCAAGCCATTCTATGACCCTGATTAATATGCCACATGATACTGACTTCTCATCAGCACTGTAGACTTTAAGTCTTCTGAAGGAAAATACTTCCATTCAGACACATAGAGGCATTCCCATCAGACTTTGAATGACAAGCCAACCATCCTACGTGGAGATAAAAGAAAAAAAAAAAACAAAAAAGACAAACTAGATTTAAAAATCCTTCAAAATTAAGAGTAGGGAAGCACTGCATGGGCTGCCCAAAGAGGTGGTGGTGTCCATCCCTGCAGGAACACTCCTACTAAAAAGGAAAAAACACCAAAAACCAACCAAACCCAACACCATGTCTCTGTTCACTGCTAATTAAAATTAAAACAGCTCTGCAACACAACCCATGTGATTTAATAGAAGGGCTTGACACATGTTTTGAGTTACTGAATGCTTATTGTAAACAGTTGAAATTGTCATCTCAGGATTTGGTCTATTTATGATACATTGCAGTTAAATCCTCTCCTCCCTTCCCCCTTTCGGAAAACCTTTTGAAGTTTTGATGCTTCTCAGAGTAACAGATGATACAGATAGGAGCCTGCTGCTGCCACCCACCCTTCAGTATTGTTTATGGCATTGTACTCCCAGAAAGCCATTGAAGGGTCTCTGGTGAAGCCTGAATATCTCTGCATAACACATTTTCTGTAGAATACAGAAAGATATACAAAAGAGACTTCACCCAGCTTTCAAAAGACAAATCTTTCCCTTCCAGTTCTGTTCATGGTATTTTATACCATGTGCTTTGGAAAGTGGCAATCAGGAAGTGCTACTGCAAGACATAGCCAACAGTTGATATGAACGTTGTGTTCTTTTGTAACCTGTCTCAGCATAATGTCTCACCCATCTCTTTTCAGAACCTCTAAAACGCCTCAAAGAAAGGATTTCCTTGGGCTGCATACAACTTTTTTTCTAAGTGTCTTGTTTATAGCAGATCCTATCACTGGTGCATCTCCCCGTAAGACGGCACCAATTTGCAAGACTGAGATGTAACACCACTTCCATTTTAAGATGATCCACTGCAGCATGGAGAGGCTAATTGCCTTATCCGTGATTACAAGGGAGCTCTGAAGCACAAGGCAAAACGTAACAAGTTCTACCAGGGCCCTAACTAATTTGTCCCTACATCAAACTCCTTGGGTCATAAATAATCCAACCTCCTTGGCATCCTGACCCACTTCGGTGATTTGAATGTGCATCCTTGAGCTAACGAAAAAACAAGAACAAAAGGCTCACTTCTGCTGGAACATTCTTTCTTCAACCAGTTCAGACAGCACTGTAATTAATGTTTTAGTTGTCTGCATATTATTTAGGATTGTGTTCTAAGTTGTACTAAACTAATAATTGGAAGAGAAAGAAAAGCCAACAAAGAAAAGTCAATGATGTTGACAAAGTCCTCATCGTAAGCAAGAAGTTGAAAGTCTTCTCTGTAAAGCTTCGTGCATCTAAAAACTAAAAATACCCAAATCTTATTGAAAACTCAAGATGCTAAAAACACACAAGGCAGGTTTTGATAAAGGAGAAAGAATGATTTTCTCTTCACACTGAACCATAGAAAATGCGTCTTAAGGGAACTAAGATATCCCTTCTGTGTGTCAGGACCAGCTACACCTCTCTCATCAGCAGCTGTTTTTCTGGTGTTTCCGAAAACCAAGTGCAATCTGAGAGACTTCAAAGCTTCCCTTCCTCACTGTATGTATGTACATACATCCTTTTCTCATTATCTTTGTTACTGAGCTCTTACTTGCTGCCTTGTAAGGCCATTCTTCTCATTGCTGCCAGACAAGGAGCATATCTAACAGTGCCATTGTAACTGATTACTGCCTCTGACTTTCCTGCAGCCTTTTCATACTTGAAGATTCATCATGTCTTGCCCAGCCTCTTCCCATCTACACTGACATCCCAGCTCTCTGCTCCTCACCACAGGCCATGCTTTCCAGCCATTCCCTGCACTCCATCCAGCAGTCCCCCAGGTGACCTATCTCACTCGTGAAGAGAACTGCCCCAGACTACATATAACACAGCAGTAGAAGCTATAGAGACATTAATTCACAGAAGGCTAATTTGTATAACCAGTAGCCTTAACTTTCAAAGGAACAACATGACAAACCAGAGTGAGCTCAGCAGCAGCCAACAAGATGCTCCAGAGCTGATGGACCACTGGGTCTTCCCCGGGGAAGGAGAGGCTTGTGGTGGCTGCTGGCAGCCTTACACTCTATGAAATTTTGACATGCATTCTTTACTTATTCTCCTTATCACTCTTATTAAAAAAAAAAAAAAAAGCAAGCTCTCATCAACTGCATTGCACAACATGAAAAAAGGTGATAATGTACCCTTACTGACTGACAACTTAAATAAAAGGACAAATGATGATCTTTAAGCAAATCCCTTTCACTTTATTGCTCCCTGCAGTCACGTATTTTAATAACTCCTCTCCTTCCCAGTAGCTATTCAACGAGGATCTAGTATGAAACACGTACAAGTCTCCAGGGCTGCAGTCTCCTCTCCTGTGAGATTTGATGGATTCAATGCATTGAAGGTCTCTGAGACACTCACATCCACAGACTCCCAACTGCACTTACAAGTTCACCAGCCACCAGACTAGTAATGGATAGCACATCTCACCAGCTCCTCTTCAGACACTCAGCACTTTTTCCCCCGCAGAAAGAAGTCCAAACTTTCTCTGAAGCATGCACCTAAATTACTGCTCCATTATATTCCTTAAAAAAAATATATCTTAAAAGACCACTGTTTAAACATAATATATCGCACCAGATCTGGTTTTTGTATTCTTAACTCCTACAAGCAGAAGGCAGAGAGGAGAGCTTCTGAAAAGGTTCATTAGTGTCTCTATAAACAGCAAGTGTTTGCAGATAGGGGTACCTCTGCACTGTATTGCAAAGTGTCAGCAAACACAGAGTGTTTAGAACAGGACTTTGGGGCACAGGAGCACGATAAAGCCTTCTGGTGAGTTTAAAAATACAGTGCATCTTTTTGGAATGTGCCACCCAGGCTCGGTAACGTGTGAGTTGAAAAGGGCTCAGCAGGGTTTCCTCAACAGCGCCAATTCCCTGAGCTGACCAGGGAAGGTGGGTTGCCAGGCTGTGTCACAAAGCTTACGTGAAAACAGTCACTTGTCGGTAGACTGATGACTTTCAGAGAGGAGCTCAGATGTGCAACTCACTGGGATGCCCTCGCCTGCCTCCTGAGCCCCAAGATGAGGGCTGCTGCCTTGCTCCCTCACAAAACGTTATTTACTTTCAAAAAGAAACTTTTTAAAGAAGCCCACATTTCACCACAAACTGGATCATGAAAGTATATCAGCTGCCCCCCAAACAACTCAAATTTTGGTGTCCAAATCAAAATTCACAGATGGGAATACCTGTAGAAGCGTTGTCTTAGGCTAAATATATACATACAAACATTACCTTGGGCTAAATACGTGGGACAAGCTATTACTTCTCCCCATATCAAGTCTGTGATGGTGACATTGCACCAACAGACAAAATAAAGTTCTCTAAAAATGAAGAATCAAATTTCTGCACATTCCCAGAGATGCAGGAAATGGTTTTGTGCGAGATCAGTAAAGAAGGCAATAAATGCCCATAAGACTTGATTTTATGCTGAACAAACATCTCACTTACAGTGGACTGGCAGGCGCCAACAGCTCACCAACGGAACACAGCACAAGAGATTTCACTATTGCTCCTGAGGAACTTTTGAAACTGCCAGTGTCACGACAGGAAAACGCACATCCAAAGTGCAAAAGTGTGGAATGTACAGATATCAAAGGACGTGGTGGCTGCTGAAGTAGCAATAAAAGTGTACCATCACGTTTCCAAACCGCTTGGCTTGACTGTGATGGCTAATTTAGGAATTCACACAAAACAACCCCACCCCAACAGTGTCATTGAAGGCTCTAAGCAAACTGGACTCCTCCTCTGATTTAACAGATATCAGTGACACTTCTAATGATTGAACACTTTATTTTTTTTTATAGCATGCTATTTTTTTTTTTTCCCCACAGCCTAATCCTAAAATTAGAACAACTTTGTCTACACAGATGAAGCTCATGCCATTGGCAATGTAACAAGGACACACTGACAAGAGCTCGGATACTGAATGCAATTCCTGCTCAATAACACATCCTAACAAAGCAGAAACACTTTGCACTCCGTGGTATCTATCGTCTCTGTCAACTACTTGATTTTACACCTTGATTTCAATAATCTTACTGTGATCCAACCCAGGCACTTATCCCCACGTAAAAATCACAAAAACCACTCAAATTATGATTGGACAGTTTAATCCCGAGACAAGTCTAGATAGAGGTCATCTGTATACATGTATATGCATGTGTATATGAAAATATATATATATCAGTACCAGGAAATATCCATGTGGCTCTGGGCTGCCTGGTCTGGTGGCTGGCAAGCCTGCCCGTGGCAGGGAAGTTGAAGCTGGATGATCACTGTGGTCCTTTTCAACCCAGGCCTTACAGTGATTCTATGATACGAAATTCAGTAATGCAGTGAGAAATCCCCTTTAAAGGAACAACCAAATCCATCTGTCATTCTCTCCTATCTCAAACGCACAGGTTTGGAGAAATTGCTAAACACTGGATGTTCAAAGGCAAAGGCTGAAACTGGAGTTGGTGTCAATCACTGAAGTTTCCTTCTAAATTAGCTAGCAAAATACACAAGTGTATTACAACTAATAAGTCTTGTTTTAAAAATAAATTGATGCTCGATTATTAAATTGTACGTTTGAGAGCACTAAAAGTGTGCATGTGAAAGAAAAATACATAATATTCTAAAAAGCCATTTCTCAAATGTTCCTTAAAATAAAGTGCTTTCATGTCAGTGTCACTTCCATCAAAGAAAGGTGATCGTGCTAAAGGGGACTTGAACTGATTTATGGAGCTCATCATACACTGTAAAAATTCCAATTAATGTTCTTCATAGCTCTTACAAGCTGCTCTTAAACTGCCTCCAAGACTGTAACACTGAAACCCTTGTCCTCAGCATTGCAAACGCTCCTCCTCTTTCATTCTTTGAAAAATACAGTCCTGAAAATATTTGTTCCCTTGCCCTGACAGCACACGCGTGATTTATCCACACGTGCAAGACATTCATCTCTCCCCCAGAACAGCAAATCCTTGCTCCCTAAAAGTCGTACAGCGTGCAAGTATGAATGCAAATAATATTTTTAATCTGAAAAGGCCATTACTAAAATCAAATTGATGTCCCATGACTTGGATTAAACTTTATTCCCGTTTTATAGATGTAAAAGGGCAAGACAATAAAAGGAGAGATGCTTGACTGTACAAAGCAAGCAATTTAGGTTTCCATCCTTAAAAAAAAAAAAAGAAAAAAAGAAAAAGGAAATGTTCTATCCATATCTTGAAGTTGCCCTCTGCAATTCATGCTTTTCCCAGGCTCTTGAGGCTTTGTCTCCATGAAGCAGCATTTTCTTTTCCTTTGTCCTCCTATGGGGATCCTGGGAAACAACCACTTGTGCTTGGAGAGCTCTCACAGATCAGAGCTTAAACCAGTCCAGCACTACTCCCTTTCTTCCTTTTATAATCAACATACCACGTCTGTAAGCAATTCTGCACTAAAGCTTACAATAAAAATGGAGGTCAATGTTTTGAAATATCTTTTTCTGTTGCAATTATGGCCTTTTACAATCAGAAATGTTAAAGTAGTAAAGAGGTACTCAGGAAAGTAAGCAACAGAACTTTATATTCCATTACAAGCACTTAAATTGATTCAAATTCCTCTCTAAGGGAAGTGCTTTGGTGATTCTGTTTTCTTTCTTATGTATGTCACTCACTTAATTTACAGTAATTTATAGGCCTTGATGTATCTCAATAACTCCTTCTCTACCAAACATGACAATGCTTGGCAATAAAAGGTTAAAATTCACTTTGCCCTCTGACTACAGCAGAAATACCTTTGCAAGCTAATGACTGTAACAGGCTGGTCTGCTCCCGAATAAACATTCTAGGGATTTCCTGAGGTGTTTTGTTTTGTCTTTTCTTTCTTTTTTCCTCATCTTTTTAATTGAGAGAATAGGAATTGGAGGGCACAGACAGCTTAGATGCTATTTCAGTCAAAAAAGAGTGCACGTTGTGCCTCTATATGCCTTTTAAAGTTAAGAAAAATACATTTACACAGCTTCTGGATATTCATTTTATAGAAAAAAAAAAAAATCTTTAAAGCTTATCCAACTCATCTCCTCCTGCCAACTTTTCTCGCCAACTCTTTCCTAGTAATGCCAGTAAATGCCAAAAAAGTCTGGTTTAAACAATGTTTCTGTCTGTTGCAACCAAGAGAAAGGCACTTTCTGTTGGAGATACTCGGTTTAGGAATCCCACTTCTTCTTTCCTTTTGCTGAAAATGTACCCTGACCACACCAGCGTGGGCTGGAGGGAGCGTGCAGTGCTAAAACAGCAATATTCTAGAAGCAACTGAGGACAAAATTACACAGTTCCTCTTATTGGCTTTTCCCGCAACAGATTCATTTCCAGCAACTCCCTTCTCACTTAAAAAAGGCAGATGCAGTATCTGCCAAGGAAACGGCCCTTTTTGGGGCAGGGATACTACGGCTGTTTACATTAACACATCTCTGAGCTTTTGTCTCATCGTCATTTGCCAGGAGTCGAAGCAGACCTCCTTTAGCAGCGTCTCTTTTTCAGTACAAGATGTACTTAATGTGAAAACATCTAGGGAAAGATGATGGAATGGGTGAAACTGAAGTAAATAATGTCATCTGAGAGACACCAGTATAGGATTTCATCCAAGATTGCTGCCTGAAAGAGCCTGCCATCTCCAACACTCACACAAATGAAGTGTACCGGAAAATAGCATCCACCAGCATGCAAAAATTAGGCATCTCAATGAAGACCTGATCCTCCCCTAGCTCAACAGCAGCTTTGACATAAAACGTTTGCTCCTGTGCACAGCTAAGCAGGCTCAGGTTATGAATATCCTTCTCCCGAATATCCAAATTATACATGGGCTTCGATTTCAAGACACCATTTTTGAGCACCAGGAGGAGGTTAAGCACTGCAGAGGGCGATGGCTGCCAGGAAGGCTTTGGCAGGTTCGCCCCAAAAAAGCCATTTCAGCACTGCATTGCTCAAGAGCTCTATAAAGGATGTAGTCAATGGGGAGAGCAAAGGGAAAGAAGACGCCTGCCAAGGAGCCGCCCAGTAGCTTCTGGTGGAGGGAGATGGCCAGAGTTGGAGAGGGAATGAGTTCATTCTGCAGAAACACTGACCCTAAGACAGAAGACACAATTCTCTGAGCACAATTCAGACCTCAGAAGAAAGAACAGACTTGCATCCTGGGACCTAGGGCAGTGAAGGGAAGGTCCATCACAAACGTGGAGGTGCAGAACTCATCTGAGCTCAATGCATTTTGCTTTGCTGTGAAACAAGAGTGGTGACAAGACCTCTCCCCAAACTCAACATCCCCCTAAATCACTATTGAGCATCTAGATGCTCTACTGGTTGGGCAAACACATGCTCCTGTGCCACCAGTATCACCAGTAGACTTGACATTACACTGACCAGAAACATCACAAGCACATTCTTGTGGGACAGGGATGAAGTCAAGACTAGTAATACATCTACAGACCCTGGTGGCACCCTGCATGCATCATGCAAATTGAAAGGCATCCACAAACATCAACACAAGCATTTTGTCTCCTATCTTGCTGAGCTTCATCACTCCACCGTGCCATAAATCGCAACTGTTTTCTTAAATTAAGCTTTGATGGCTCAATAATACTTGGAAACTGTGTCCTCGAGGAAAAAAAAGGCACAAAAGGGACACAACTTCCTCAGGATAGAAGCAAAATACAAACTTTCTGCTACCATCTCAAAATGACACATAATTTTTTACCTCAACTATATGTACTTTTCAGAAATAATTGGCAGGATTTTTGGAAGTCATTCTTTCTCCTGAAAAATGACAACACTTAAAATCCTTTTCACTGTCAAGATACTATGACCACCTTTAAAAAAGGCTTATTATCAATTCTAATTATATTTTTCTTATCAAACTTTAAGCTGCACATTACCTCTATGATTTTTTTTGTTACAATTCTGAGGAATGAGAAATTCCCTATAGAAAAAGTAAATCACCCAGGGCTTGAGATAAATCACATTCAAATAGAATTATAATTCAACAACAAAAGCACCAAGCTTGTAACAATGGGACTTTGTGGATCTACCAGCTACATTTACCTCTTCATCCCTAAAATATTCGTACATTGAGGACAATTCAATTTACTTCAGCTCCACAAGATAAGGGTCTCCATCACAGTGTGTGCCAATGGTTCTTATTTTCTATGGCAGTTCCCTTTAGTCCTTGGAAAGACCCCAAATCCCACTGCCACCACCCAGAGGGCCCCGTTCTGTGGGTCTGCTGCAGGGATTGCACTGCATTCAGCTCTACTCAAGGCAATTGCAGCGAGTGCTGAGAACAAGGGAGATTCTCCTTTTTCCTGTAAAAGGACGATCACGTGTTCATAGCTGGAAAGTAAAGCATTGTTTTACTCCAACACTGAAATTCATACCTTACGCTCACAAGATCTGTTGCAAGAGAGAACGAAATAGCCAAGTATAAGCTAAATTAATTCAATATGAAAGTGCCTCAGTACAAGCACTTCACAAAACTGGCATAATACTGCTTAATTGCAAGGACTTAACTTTTGATTTCAGCACCACTTTAAAGGGTTACCGCACCATTAAGATCAAAACCTTTCTATTAGTTGTCTTCCCCCAAAAAAATTTCCTATGCAAGAACCTCAGCCCCATCACCTTATGGAGGCAGATTCCTCAAGCCCTGATCTGAGACACTACCTCATTGCTGGTGGGCCATGTGCAGCAAGCAAGGAAAACGCTTCTGCAGAGCCCATGGCACACAATTGCTGGCAGTGGAGCTGGGCTGGTATGGGAGACAGCTCACCCAGGGCCATTACATCACAGCGATCCTCACTGGCCAAATATGACAAAATCCCTCCCGACAGCCCAGTGTGATGCAGCCTCATGGAAGGGAATTTCACCCTACAGAAGGCTCCAAAATGCCAAGGGGGTTGGGGTGGGGCAGACGGTTAATAAAAAGCTCCAGGTTTTCTCTGTATTGCAGTCTCCCTCCACGCTATCTGCTATTTATCTTGCGATTGAACTATCCCCACAGAACTTCACACACTGTATCACTTAAGCTAAAAATGAAATGGACCATTTTCTGGGACGAATCCCAATTGCTTAACACGTCCCAGGATGCCCAGGCGTCTCAGGCAGGAAATGAACACTGGTGTATCTCGTTGAAACTAGGGCACTGATTCAGTGCAGACAGAGGAAAGAATTTCCCTTACTCAATCAGCAACACGATGTTCTTATTGGTGGTCCCAGCTCCAGGAATTCACCAGACTCACGGCTGCAGTAGAGATCAAGCAAGTCCCCAGAAACAGGATGCGTCTCCTGGCATTTTGTTTTTAATTTCTTAAATGAAATGATCAGAAGGAACGACTGGCTGAAGATGAGAGAGGTCTGGCTAAGAGGACGTGTTTCCCTTCACAAGAAGCCGTCCTGCACAAGACAAATGGAGAGGGGCAGCACTAAGCTGATTCGATCGCTCAGGGCTGGGGAGAACATGGGCATTTCCATCCCACACCTCACTCCTGAATTAAACAAACATGGAAGAGTTATTAAATAAATGGCGCATTTCTGAACTAATTAATCCTCACAGTGGCCCTACAACGCAGGGCTGTACGTACAATAAAAAGCCAAAGAAATAACAGATTGTTTACTGGCTGCTGAATTAATGACTGCCAGGTTACTAATTAGAAGCTCAGGGGCAGATCTCCTGGAGAACTTCACTGAGGATCAGTGCAGTGTCTCACACTGCTGTGGCTGGCTGTGCCAAGCTGCATTCCCAGCTGATGACACAGCCCTAGCAGCATGCACAGCACTGCCTCTTGTATTCGGTACTCATGAGTCATAAAATTATGGAGAGCACTATAAATTCTGTTTATGCCTCTCTCTCTTAAGATATGTAAAACAACTATGTAAAAGAGCTCTGAAAGCTGTCCTCTCAGCCTTCAAAGCCTTGTTTAAGCAGCGCTGTATGATTCCCCTTAATACAATTGTCTGGAAGTCTAAACTTTGGTAATTATTTCAAATGAAAAAGAACAGCAGGAGGCTCTGTTGGAGGGAATATAAACAATTATCACTTGCACGAAGGCTATGCCAGTTATGAAATAAACTTGAATGGGCCTGCTCTTGAAATGCCTGAGTACTACATTACTGATCTGACATGCAGGCCTCTTGGCTGTGCTTCACGCATCAAACGCTGTGCTTGAGCCACAAGCAAACTCGTGAGATGCAGCAAGAGGGGAAATCCCACTACACTGGGGTATTCTGCTGGGTAACCTCATAGCAACACCAGGGGCAGTGCGCACACAGAGCTCAGGGTGATGGGGCTGGTACAGGCTGCCCAAAGGGGCTGTGGATGCACCATCCTTGGAGATGCACAAGGCCAGGTTGGGTGGCAACACTTTCCACAGCAGGGACTTGGAACTGGATGATCAAGGTCTGCTCTAACCCAAGCCATTCTATAATTCTATGGCTGTACCAGCAGACCTGCCTTGCAAGTTTGCAAGGCAAAATGCAGTCCTGTGAGCACAAAAAGTGGGAACTAATGGGTAAGGCTCATCCTTGCTTGGCAGTTTTCAGTAGATTCTTGAATCTTCAGCACAATTCTCTTGGTTTTTTTTTTTTGTTTTTTTTTTTTTCTTTTTGTGTTTGTTTTTTTGTTTTTAATTCAAAGTTTCTTCTTGCTCCTTCCAATTATTGTTCGTTTCAACGGCAATAAAACCTTTCAGTAGATGTTGGGTCAGGTCCATACCATGCAGTTATGAAAAAAAAAAAAATTGAAAAGAATCAGTGCAACATCTGATAAATCTCAAGAACCATAAACATGACTAACAGCTGTCTGAGGACTCAGTGCCTTTGAAGACAGTGGAGACTTTCACATGAGATTCAAGCAAGCAGTGTCCAAAATGACAATACCAATAATCAGACTTTTGATGATTATGAGAGCAATCCATAGCACAATGCTTCATGAACAAGGCAGGCAGAAAAGCTGCTTCTCTGAAAGCTCAATGGGACACAGTGCATGCTAAGCAGTAAAAATGGTAATATTCTGCCACTTCACATGCAGAATCCTTTGAGCTATGACAGCCATACAGTTAAAAAACAGAAGAAATATGCTCAAAGTATATATTAATAGATGGCCTTCAGCTTCAGCTTTGAATTTCTTTGCTAGAGTTAATATTCAAAGCATAACATAACACAAAGAGCACTGCTACAAAACAAGGATCTCTGTCTTCTCATCTTCCTCCATTTTTTTTTTGAAAGCATTTCTTTAAGATTACAATTTGCAAACCTGACTTACAGCAGCCAAAGGAAGGAAACTGAGTCACACCCACTTATTATTTTTAAGAAGTTACAGAGCAAAATTTGCTTATTTTCCCCTTTGCATGACCCAAGCTTAATGATGTGATGCCTTACGCATCATTCAAAAGCAGCCTGCACTGACAAGCTGCAAACTCAAAGCAACCTGATGGACTTCAGGGCTTTCAAGTTTTGTATACGGCTTTTCAGAAACCATACACAGCTCCACACTGCATGGCTCTGGGTCCTTCAATACCTGCCCAGGTTCAGCTACACTCAGATTTACACTCAAAACTAAATGAATTGCAATCATATCCTGATCGGAGCATACATGTGTATTGAACATTCTAATATTGCACTCAGATGGACACGAAGTCCAAAATCACAAAGTTACGTGCACGAGCACTGAAAAGACACAGAGCATCACCCAGCAGGGAGAGTTGTACTATTGTACACTTTCTCGTAAGCTTTTGGAAACCTCAGATGACTGAATACTATAAGATGCTCAGCCTGTGGTCATATTTGAGCCCTTGCAGGTGCTGGTGATGACATTACAGATGCTGCATGGCCACCACCAGAGAAAAAACAGAACTGCACTTGAGTGATGGGTGCCACCAGACTGAGGAAAGAAAAATCTGTGCTCATTTAGCACGACCTCAAGACTCTACATTTACCTGCATAATTCATTGTATCTGCACAAAAACCCTTCAATTTCCCAGAAAATCCATGCATTTTATGTTCTGGACCAAGCTCCAATCAGAGGAAAGAGCCAAGTTCACTGACGAGATGTCAGTCCATGAGAATGAACACCAGCTCAGGGCAATGTCACACGATGATGCACCCAAGCATTACAACCATCTTACATCTGCCCTGGAAGATCAGGTACCCAGCAGGGTTTCCCCATCGTTCAAACCTTTCAAATGCAGAAGGGAAGCCAAGAAACCCTGAACACCCACCTAACACTTGTGCCTACACAAGGAATGCGCTCCAAAGACCAGACTAAGGCAGCAGCATTACCTGACCTTCAGTTCCTGTGATGCAGGGATCTGGCACACATTAACCAGTGTGTGTCCCTAACAGAGTGCAAGGATAAAAACTGAAGCCAAACAGATGGTCCTCTGAAAATCTTCCCTACAGTGTTCTGTGTACTAAAACATCACTTACCCAAGTCTCATCAAACTTGGCTTGGTTTTTAAGTCTCAAGCCAAGTTTGAAGAAAAATATTCAGCAGGGAACAAGTGGAGAAAAGAGTCTTTTTCCTGTACTTGAATAATATACAATTTTTTAAAACACTGTTCCAAACTTGGAAAAAAAATTAAGAAAAGTAGAATTCAACTCTTTGGGTTCAGATCAAGCGCCGTGAAAAGAGTTGACACCAAATGCAGAATTATGAACAAATGACAGAAATAAAGAGAAATGGAAAGGGAACTGAAACTAATCGTTAAGTATAAAGACCTATCAACACCTTCTATAATGCACACAAAGCCTCAAACAAGGAAATCACATCTGCATAGAATATGGGGCAGCTATTGTTTGAAAGGACATACAGACCTTGCAGACTTCAGCGTCCCGATTTTGCCATCAGATAGCCAACAACAGAGTTACTCATCAGTAGTCCCAAGTAGCAACAACTGGGTACTCAGATTAGCAGCCACTTATTTTAGCAGTGTGTGCAGGATTAGCAACAAAATATTATATCCAGTTAATGAAAGAATGGGACCGAGCGCCACTCAAATAGTTCAGCTGAAAAGCTTTTTCCAAATTCAGCAGAAGATGCCAAGAGAGGAGTTAAGAATCATCAACTTGATGAATAAAGAAAACCTACACTCACTTCCATAGTTAATATATATGTTAAGCATATATCATAGAATCATAGAATAGCCTGGGTTTGATCCAGTTCCAACCCCCTGCTGTGTGCAGGGTCACCAACCAGCAGCCCAGGCTGCCCAGAGCCACATCCAGCCTGGCCTTGAATGCCTCCAAGGATGGGGCATCCACAGCCTCCTTGGGCAACCTGTGCCAGTGCGTAACACAGACATTATCTTTTAAGTCCTTCAAACATTATGCCCTAAGTGTACTACAATAAAAGTAGGTTTCAGCTAAGTAAAATTTTTCCCTTGCCTTTCAGTAGCCCTAGTGAGCAGGATGGCGACTGTGTGAGCGATCAGCAGGACTGCTGTCAGCAGAAACATGGCCGGGCATTTTGCTTCTATTCTGCACAGCATAGGTGGCCCTCAAGAAGAAAGTCATTAGCTTAATAATAATTCACTACAGGCTCTGAAGGAGATATTCCAGCAGATAGCACTGTGACTCTTCTGGGGTAAATAAAAGGATGTTTTTATCCTCAGGATAGGAATGGAAGGGTACACCACGTTAAATACCAGTGTGGTTTCTGAGGGACTAATTGTTAAGAAAGAGTATTTATGATCAGAGGACTGTAGAATGGGGCTTTCATTGAGAGGCAATTATCCATACACAAATAACTTTAATACTTTGGCATTTTTATAACCACTACATTATTTATTTTCCTATATATTCTATTGAAATACCATTCCCCTGGTTACGAGTACAAAGTACTTGGTACTTTTTTTTTTACTGCATTAAAATTAAATTAAACTAGAGGAACACTTTGAAATAAGCTGAGGAACAATAGGTCCTATTTAACCATCGAACACAACAGTATTTGGCTTTTGTGCTTTTGATCAATATTTATGTGACAAGCTATTCATTACTCTTCTCCTCCACCAGTTTAATGCTGTTGTTCTTCCCACAGCCTGATCTGCACTTTCATGTATTTAATTTATAACAGTTTCCATGGAAAAGAAGTATTCAAAGAAGAAAAAAAAAAAGTGCTGATACAGCACGTGGATCTTTCTACCAAACCACAAATCTTTTCTAATGTTCATCTTAAACTGAAGGCAATTCTGGGAAACAAATTAATGATATAAATCATATTATCATTACTCACGTAAAGATACTCTGCTGTAACTCCTTCAGAGAGCTACAACGAGTCGCTGAAAGAACTCTGTATGGAGAACGCCTGTTCCTAATTAAATGACCTAAAAATAGAGTTGCATACATCTAGGACCAAGCCATCTGTGTTATCTCTCTAAGATAAGCCATTATACACCCACAATGATATCCCTTTCATCACTGCAGATACGCAGACTGAGGACTGGCCTTTCTCTCCAATTTAGGAGGGGGGAAAGGAGCATGAAAGTAACTTTTTCACCCAGACAATCTATCTGAATGTCAGGTCTGTTGTTCTGAAATCTCTTCTCATATCTATTTCTGTCAGTCAGCTGCCCGACACAAAGCAGTAGCCAAGGAGGACTTCTCCACCAAACACCTTCCCAATGCAGCAAAGAAAGGCACTTCTAATGGGCAACTGGAGCTGGTTTCATGGTTACTGTCTGTGTGTTTTAGTATTTCCACAATTAAAAAGTTTAACTTTCCTCTGCTTACACTGATGATTAAAAGAACAACGTTAAAAAGAAACCGGAACAACACTGTACCTAAAAATCTGGGTTAGAAAGGTCAGCAAAGAGACTCTCATGACATCTTTGGTGATAACAAAGGCAGCAGCAGCTTGTCTTAGAGTCTGGAGCTTTGGAGACAGAAAGCAGGCTTCTTCTCCTCAAAACAGCTTCCTATTTCATCAGCCAATGGCTGAGGAAAAGGAGGAGAAAAGCTTATCAGAGTCTGTCAATGAAGCCATGTATGTTAACTTCATTAAAAGCACTGCTGCCCTTCCACTTCTGCCATCAGAAATAAGACTACTACTTTACAGCAACATTCAATTTCTTGGCTTAGGAAAGTAAAAAATCATACGCTGCAGACCCTCTACTAAAATATATATACTCACAACAGCTACAATGAAGTAAGTACACACTTCATTTCCCCTTCCAGCTGAATACCTTGGAACAAAATAACAGCCACACAAAGACTAACCTTGGAATAAGTGCTGTTTGCTGGTCTCCACTGTTCTCCATTCAAAAGGAAGGGAACTGTTATCTCATAGTCCTTGGACTGGTCCTTCAGCATCTGCTGTCTCAAGGACTCCAACTTGCTGTCCACATTCTGACCTAGGAGAGGGAGAAGCACTTCATGTTAGGAGGGAGCAAGGTGCAACAACCTGAATGTTGTTATTTAAGGGACCTGGCAGTCCATTTCAAAAAGGGGATAATTCAGGAAAAGCATTAGACATTAAAACATCATGCTTTCATGCAGCTATTGTCCAAACCTACACAATGTTGTAGGAGAGCTGGGGTTCAGGGAGAGAAGATTGGAGATGGTTACCATTTTCAATCATATGTCCTGTGCAAAGACTGCACAGAAAAGCCATAGAGTCGCTGCTGAGGGAACAGCAAACCAACCCACACACCATCTGAAGTCCAGCTTTAAAACTATACAGAAGATTTTGGTTCCTACACTTTGAGATATAGAAAAGTTGCTTTTATTTATGAAGATGCTCATATATTACTTTCTGCTTTAACTAGAACTTCAGTATTGCTGTCAAGGGCCCTCGGAATGGTGTTCAACACTGCACAAAGACAGAACAAGATAAGGAGTAAAGACAGAGCACAAAGACAAGGGAGCTGGGACTCAACATCCGACTCAAAAATATAAAGAGTTATTGGCACCAGCTATTTAAAGTGTTACTTTAATAAACATATTAGCGCTTCACTTTTTCTTTTCATTGAAGGTGACAGCAGGGGAAATGCAATGAAACTGTCATTTCAGTGTCATCACTAAGACAGTAAGCAAGCTGCAGGGATTTAAGGGAGATGAGACTTTATCAGGACTATTTTTTCAGTAATTAAGGTAAGAAGTCAGTCTCATTTATTTCAGTCCCTTGGTTCCTCTTTTCCTTGTTCTTCCCAGACACAAGCATATTGGATCCAACCTACAGCAGCAGTGGCTGAAAGGAGGAAAGCATATGTGGGGTGTAACTGGTGACATACTTCCTCTAGAATAAACAGACCTGGCTGTGGCACAACACAAGCTCCAAAGAACAGATAACAATCCCAGACTTTCCCTGTGTCTTTCCCATTTCAGTAGAGTTGCCTGGTCTACATGCTTTGCAAGTCTGAGCCACTGAGCACAGAGGGAACAAGCCTGTTACAGGTGCCTAAACATTCCAGGTTGATTGCACATGACAGATTAACTGTTTTAATCCTAGGTACTTCATTACCCCCTAAACACTTCATGTGTCATCTTACTCCACTAAACGTGGCAAGGTGTGGTTGCACTCCATTTCAACAAGTCTGAGCTGTGTACAGAAAAAGACTTAAGTATTCACTTGTCTTCATAGCTTCAGTGTTTCTATACAGACTGGCAGGAGGTCATAAAATATCAAGAATCCCACAACATCAAGGATGCAGATTCACATTAGGAAAAATATTTTCTGGAAGAGAATATAAATTCTCTCTGAAACAATTCCCTACTTCTACACGTCAGATGACTTCAGCCCATACTATAATACCAAAAGGCTATATGCATACAACATATATCAACTGTTTCTCCTCTCACTAAGCATACTAATGGCATCATGCCTGTCAGAGCAAAGGGGCCTAAAAGAAATAAACCATAATACAGGATCTAGAAATGGTATTGAGCATGAATCATGAGAAGACAAGGATGGTTTGCAGGAGCCACAAGAAAGTTGGAAGGCTGGTAGGGTTTATCACACTTGCCCTACCAACACTCTGAGCCCTCTGGAGCACTCAGATCCCGAGGATGAAGAATGTCCATGCAGAGAAAGGGTTCTTCCCCTGTTCCAGCAGAGCTTATTGATAGGCACTTAGCAGGATGCAATGCCAGCACAGGAGTGATAACCCAAACCCTGCAGATTAGGTTCACCTCACAGAGTGGCAGAGGATATCACCTCACCAGCCCAGGAGGGTCTAATTATTACTAATTATATCTATCTGGACAGCACAGATCATCACAGCCCTTTATTCTGATGATCAGCCATGAAGCTCCCTCACAGAGCACAAATTTATGAAGCATCTCTCAGAGAAATGAGAAAAGCTTGGCCCTAGCCCTGATTTCTTTTTCCTTTCTTGGCTCACTGGAGCAGTCTCAGCTTTATGAATCCAATGACTCAGGCTCTTCCATTATTTTACAGGATTTGCACTCTGCAAGCTCTGTGCAGCCGAGGCTTTAAGAACCCCTATGAGCACAATTCTCCTTCCACAGACACACTGTCTGCATCACTTCCACACAGCCCTATGCCATGGGCTGCAGCTAGATATCAGGAGGCTTCAGTCTTCTGCTATTCTACACGTGCAAGTTGCCTTTCCTATTAACTCTGTAAGTCATTAACATCACAGCACCACCCAAAACAGACAAAAAAAGGGGAGAGGGGAGACAGCATTCACAGACAGACAGATATATTACTCCCTCCTTACATGGCATGGGCTAACAAGTGTAACTGTGATGAAAATACCACGTGAAAAGTGAATCATGTCTACACAAAGTATGGTTTAGTATTGCCCCTCCTACTTCTACTATTTGGGAACACTTACACAACAGAGTGATGCTTCTGGTGCATGAAGAATAAGGTTACAATGAGCAAATTTAATCTTACACACATGCTTATTTATCTGCGCACTGGAAAATGCATGTTGCCTGCAAGTGTTGGTAGTCTGGAGACAGACATCAAGACAGGTTTATGGGCGACAGTAATATCTTTATTGGGAAGGATAATTTATTTGGGGGAAACAGAACAGACATGCTTTAGGGCTTGCAAAATCTTCTGAAGCCATAGATTTATAAAATCTGAGATCAATTTCTGCCTGGATTCTCTCCTTTAGTCAAATGTTTTGCTGCTTATCTGGATGCTGTTTTTGTTTATATTACTGCAGGTAATAAAAATCACAGCTTTCTGCACAGATAGAGAAAACAATGCAGCCAGGTGATGTGGCCTCTCTCCCAAAAAGCACTCCAGCATGTGCCCAGCACTGCACATTTGCTCAGTTCCCAACTGTCCTTTGAGATGCTG
The DNA here is from genome assembly GCF_019238085.1 of Lagopus leucura. NCBI lineage: Eukaryota > Metazoa > Chordata > Aves > Galliformes > Phasianidae > Lagopus > Lagopus leucura. The sequence goes on from NW_024962256.1 coordinate 9,657,204, forward strand.
TCAACAACAGGACCCAGACACACAAGTCTTGGATAGAGAAAGACCCAAAATCAGACAAAGGAGAAGAGTCCCAACAAGACAGGCTTAAAAAAAAAAAAAAAAAGAAAAAAAAAGAGATAGATGTGGACGTGCAGAAAAAAAATAGAATAAACTTAAGTGCAGACCCAGAGCAGCCCTGAATCTGAGCAGTGGTTTGGGCTTCCATGCAGGTGAGAGGGCTGCTGGCAGCTCTGCAGGGTTGAAGCAATCACACAGCCCTTGCCCCGGGCCAAGTGGAAATCACCATTTATCCCAGTGAGGGACACTTCATCCAGTTTCCTGCACAACGACTGAATAAAACACACCTCCACTGCTCTGCTGCTTATGGGCTCAGAGCACCAGTGCAGCTCGCCCCAAAGGGCTTCCCAGGAGAGGAGCCCAATGCTCCTCTGTGCTAATGGAGGGTTTCCATCACCTTGGTCCCTTCCTACAAACTCCCAGTGCCATAGATATTACAGACACAGACATGCTGATTTTTCTTCTGCCACCCTTTGTCACTTCTATACATTTTCACTATGATTTCTTTGAAGCCGCAGCCATTAGGATTGTTTGAGTTACATTAATAATGAGGCCGTCTCTCTACAGGGACTCTTGGTATTACAACAGCATAAACAGCGTAATAATTGAAATTAGAGAATTTAGATTTCTGTAACATGTCATTAGAGGGGAAGAAAACCAGGCCATCGATATTGCCAGGCACTTTTATTGGAGCCAGGTTTCCTATCTCTTGTGTCACTCGCACCTTCTGACTCAAATACTCATTTTCCACTCCAGTGAAATTCCACATGGCTCCTCTCGATGCACGCTTGTCTCTCCCTTGTTCACATGGAAAACTTCACCACTGTGTCAATCTGATCCCTATTTTTAGCCTGTACTGAAGGTAGTGCTTTTGATCCTGGAGCAGCCATAAGATTGTGTATTGCCCCTCATTCTTCTTCTCAATAATACAAAAGACAGTTTGTACAAATAGCAAGATGAGAAGATGTTATCTGTCAGACACTTCTGTGCTTCTTAGATATTTTTCATCTGCAATCTATATCTACAACTCCTCTTTGCACGTTATCATGCAAGGACTTGTTGGCCAAGCACTTGAAAGAGTTGTCATCTTTTTCTTTGCATTTCAGTTCCCTCAAGCTGTGTGCAAAACTCCACGCACATGATGCCACATCTCAGTTTAAGGGCCACTGCCTCCTGAAAAAGCCCAGACGCACTTCAGATTCCCCTCTACTTAAAATTAATAAGCTTTTAGTCAGGCCGCACAGTGTATTTCTCCTTATGATAAACAAAGAGACGAGTGCTCCCCAGTGCAGGCAGGACTGGATGAGCTGATGGAAAGGAGAGAGAGTTGCCTGGCAGAGCACAGAGCCCAGCTCACATTGCTCATGCACAGCACGCTGCAATAGATGGCTGAGCCAGTTCATATCCATCATCCATCTCTTCACCTATACAGGTTTACAAAGCCAAATCGTGGCACTCTGCCTCTTTCCTGTGCAGGCATTGGGAACACCACCTATGCTTCTCACCCCTGTCACTCCCACACAATGCCCTCAAGGCCCTAGGGACACCCAAGGGACCCCACATCCTCATCACCATCATCACCCACCCCAATGCCATGTGAGGTCCACCTGCAGCCCCACTCTTTCCCACCCCCACCCCCCATATTCTCTACCACAAAAATCAAGTAACAGCCAGAGGGGGAAAAAAAAAAACAACCAACAAACCACATTATTGAAGCCAAACATTGTCCAGGCACAGATCACAGTTTTTTTGCTGACATCATCCTTAAGAATGGTGGCTGCACCATTTGAAATGGGAATTGTAATAAACAGTGGCTCATTAATATAACAATAAGTCAAATTAGACTAATGTATAATGATAAATACGGGAGTGCTGCAAAATAAAACATACTGAGAACACCAGTGCGCAAAGGTTAAATAAAGGAAGATTTGCACGGGGCATGAGAAGGAGTAATTTGCCTTAAAAGTCAACTATTTTTCTCAGATTCAACACTAAACGTGTCCATAAAAACAAGAACCAAAAATCAGAAGTCCCACCAGACTAATTCCTTCCCATCACACTGCTAACAGCACTTAGCTTCAGAAAGGGCTGCACAGTGTGCCAGCTTCTGCCCTCATCTGTGCGTGAACACAAAGGATGGGCAAGGGTTGGCTGAGCATAAAATATAAGCCTCATCCCCCACTGTAAAGCTTGTCTTAGTTCAGAGCCACAGATGACTTTTTACCCTAATCTTTGCACATCTAGGCAGTACATCAATTCTCTTCACAAAGTCTGGTAAGACTGCTCCTTCCACAGCCTGCCTTGAAAAAACAGGTTATTATTATTTTTTTTTTAAAGCCATATAATGACACACTAAGTTTTTCTTGCTTTTTAACTCCACCCTGACTCCCAAACCCAAGACCTCAGGCATGTGAACACAAGGCACTTTCAGCACACATTCCACACACCTCCCTGGGCATGAGCCCTGACCTCTCCTCCACTTTGCAAAATTACTCCTTGTTCACCAAATCTTTGGAACATCAGAAGTAAGCAGAGGTCTTCAATGAATCTGAAGATAGGCAGCAGTTAGAGGACTTGGGACATTTCCAAATTTAATGTTCTGTTCAAAGAACCATAAAACCACCAAGGTTGGAGAAAACCTCCAAGACCATCCAGTCCAGCCATCCACCTACCACCAATATTTCCCACTAAACCACGTCCCTCAGTACAACATCTAAATGTTCCTTGAACACCTCCAGGGTTGATGACTCCATAACTCCCTGGGCAGCCCATTCCAGGGCCCGACCCCTATTTCAGAGAAGTTTCTCCTAGTATCCAACCTGAACCTCCTCTGGAGGGACCTCTCATTATATTGCTGGTGTAACTCTATAACGTGACGGAAAGCATAGCAATGACAGAAGGGTGGCACAGCCCCAGGCAGGAGAAAGTGAGGATGTACCCAAACACAGCAGCTGTAGACACAAAAACAAAGGAAAAAAAGCTGTTTACCTTTAAAAGATCTCAGGTAGGAAGAATCTCCAGCAAAATACTCATGCCTCCACTGCCAGCCCTTAAATGAGGTCTGGGAAGAGGTGGATCCTGGCTCCAGCCCTTCTGGTCAATCAGCTGCACCTGAGCTCTCCCGGGTTGGCCCTGCCTTCCACCAGGTGCTCAATCACTGCTTCGGGCTGTGACTCAGCGTTTCCACTACAGCTGGTCACACAGGAGAAGTTGACCCCCACCTTGCTACAACTGCCCTTCAGGAGTTGCATAGAGCAGTAATGCCTACCCTGAGCCTCCCCTTCTTCAGGCTGAACAATCCCAGCTCCCTTAGCCGCTCCTCATAAGCCTTGTGCTCCAGACTCCTCACCAGCTTTGCTGTCCTTCTCTGGACATGCTCCAGGATCTCAATGCCTTTCTTGTAATGAGGGGCCCAAACCTGCATGCAGTGCTCAAGGTGCAGAGCTCTTTCTGTATCTAACACTCTCTGTGTCCAGCTGGTTGGGTGCAGCTGTGCAGAGTGCCCACCTGATCCTTTACACCCACAGCTCAGCTGAGAAATAGGAGCTTGAGACACACTGATCCCTCTAACACACAGCACCACAAACATGCTTTTTCATACTCCAGCTTTATAAATTGAAGAACTGTCTCCTGTCATCACTTGTTCTTCCAGGAGCTATTCCCTTCCTAAACCCCATTCTGCCTGATGTGCAACAGGAAGCAGCTCCCTCCCCCATGACATCCTATAAACTGGGGAAAGCCATCAGGGCAGTGTTTTAACCTGGACAGAGCAGTGAGCATTTCCAAGAGAAGGACACTTGCTGCTTGGCAGCACAGTCAGCAACGCCGTGCCACCAGCTGAGCAAACCAATGACACATTTGAAGGCAAAAAAGAGAGAGAGATGGGGAAAATAAAAAGGGAAAAACAAAATGTTCATTGTGGAACATACCCCCTAAGCAGTTGGATCATCTTAATCTTCAAGCTTCTGTAATACAACTGTTGGGAGGCTCTAAGTCTGTGCACAATAAAGTGCTTTATTCGGGGAACCGTATGACTCCATCAGTCATTCCAGCACATGTTTGGCACGAATTGAAAGTGAAAAGCATAGCTAAGTCAAATATTTCAGAACTGAACTTGTCTTTCTAACACACATGGTTTATATATTGGTGTAATATCTATATAACTTTTCAGTTCTCATATACAGCAATGTCATGGCTAAAATACAAAATGATGTCTGCTGCACTCGGCAGCATCGCGCTCCTCTGGAGTTAGCACATGTCAAAAAGCCATTTGCTGGAAAATTAAAAGGGAACGATCACACTTGACAGGTCCTCAAGAAAACCTTAGAAATAGCTTTTGTTCGTTCTAATTTTTGAATGTCTGCTCCCCAAATCGGGATGCTGCACCACTCTCAGCTGTAACAAAGCCAGGACAGGCAGTTCCTTCCCAGGCGTGCACCCAATATTGCTCTCCTCTGTTTGCAGATGAAATACTGCTCATCACCCACAGTCACTCCAGCTGATGCAAATGAGATTACAGCAATCTTGGGAGAGCATAGTGTGATTAAAGCAGAAATAACGTGAGGAGGATTTGGGTTCTCGTTACAGAAAATACATATTGAAATGCACTCAAGGAGAGAAGCCAATATATCTCAATGTCTTCCCTGTTCTCCAAAAAAAAAACAAACGTGACAAACAGGGTTTTGAGAACAACATTTGCAATTGACTGCAGGAGGGGGCAGAGAGACTGCAGGGCATTTCAGATGGTGAAAACCAAGCTTCGTTGCTGCGTGTAGAATATATCCATATACTTTATTTGGGAAACAGCTGTCCAGTCTCATTTGAGATGTTATTTTGTTTGACTGAAGAATTACTATTTGGATCAGTCTGAAGAAAGAACTGTATTTTTTCTTTTTCTAGAAGAGAATATTTTGAAATGTGGGAAATATACACCAGAGAATCACTGACCTAGAGGGCATTTTGGCACACCTGGTGATGGGTGGGAACCAGAGGTCCCCATGGAAGAGCCCAGCAATGAGTGTTTGCAGCAAAGGGCAAATCATAAATGCCAGATTCAGACCCAAAGCAGCTTTGAAAAGGAAGCAATATAATCCACAATGATTGTTTGATGATAATGGCTTTGGAGAACTTTTGTCCTCTTACTGGAAATCCCATCTTAAGTGCGCTTCGTTTCCAAGTCATGATGCACACCATTAAAAATGACCTGGTCATCCTCTCTGATAAAAACAAACAGGAAAGGACTAACAAGAGGTAAAAAATACTAAGGATTGCACCCTGCTTTTCCAACAGGTATCTCCAGGATGCCACAATGAAGGATGCTCTATCTGAACTCAGCATCCTCCTGGCACAGGCACTACTGGGACACATCATCTTCTTCCTGATCTGCTGCCCCTTCCCCCCAAAGGATCCCAGTCTCAGAGATTCTCACTCCAGTTACAAACTCAGCCTTGCACCCTTCAGCATTAGAGAGACAGTGCCTAAAGTATCACCTATTCAGGTAGAGAAATAATAACCTGTACTTTACGAGAACAGATGCAACCAAGCCACAGAGCTCTGATATCAAAGAAAACATATTCACTTCAATGAGTCCACATCGTTGCAAGAAAATCCAGATCCAGCATTCCTATCCAGCTGCTCCCTTCCAAAGAAAGACTGCTTGCCATTGAATTAAGTTCAAAATTACTCCCCAATATACAATTTCCTCTCAGTCTTTTAGAAGGTACCGGACAATCCTTTCTTTCCAATGATTTAATAGCCTCCCCCACTGAACACAAGGAATCCTTAGTGTAACCGTATTGAGGAGTGTTCTATCCTGCATACAATATACAATCACCAGTGAATAAAGTTACTGAGTGGGAGTTTCGGTTTTGCCCATCACATGCACACAAATCGCTCATTCAGATGTTCCCTGAGAAATGGCACTGAAAGCAGAGCAAACCCAGCTGAAGCAAATTTCAGTGCTAATTTAGGTAAATGTTCACAGGAAACCATCTGTGGTTCTTTTCTAGTAAAGGGGCTACTGAGCTGGGGAGCTTGTATCCATCATCATTTTTTGTTTGTAAGGGAAATACCTGCTCCTTGCATTATACAATGCAGGACAAAGAAAAATGAAATGCACCCATATTGAGCTATCGCTGAATTTTATTTTGCCTTTCAAACAATAGGAAGAACCATGAGAACTGAGAGTTGCTTAATGCTTTTGAGGCCAGTTAACCTGCCCTGGTCCACACGTGCAGCCTTGTGACAAATGCCATTGGCACTGGATAGGTCCATCACTGACAACTTTGACACCTTTGGGAATAATGAACATTTATTTTTATTGTTTCCTCAGGGCAGGGAGAACATCCAGGATACCTTTCCATGCCACCAGCACCAGCAAGCCCTCAGATCCTTTCAGGCAGGGTTCACGAATAGCCCCAGAGGTTAAGCTAACACCAGGCTGCACAAAGGAGCCAGATCCATGCAGCCCATTTATCTCTGGGCTGAATTGCCCTCCTCTGCTGATGGAACTGAGGCTCTTCAGCCCATGACAAAATGCATTGGTGCATACAGACAGCACTGCCAGATGCAGATACTGCTGATGCCCAGCTCCACGTGTGGCCATGCCTATGTGCTCACCGCATTTAATGGAGCATTACGATGAAGCTCAGAAGTAATTTTCTTTTTTTATGTGACTATATCAAAACAAAACCCCATAACACTTGAATTTGGTAGTGTTCATGTTCTGATGTATTCAGGAAATATCTGTCATGCATGAAGTCTATCACTTTCTCCTAATCATCTATTTTCAAAATTAGAAAACATGCAGAAGCAAGAAAACAGTCAACTTTCACCACTGTCAGAAAGTTTTTCAGTTTACTTATCTGACAAATGCTACTACACTGGATTCGTAAGCACCAACACTGCTTCTTTTAACAAAAATTGCAGAATAAACTTGTTAAAGAACATGTTCATGCAACTGATGACTTTGTGACATCCATCACGTGGCAGATGACCCACTCCAACCCAACACTTCTCATCTTGTTAGCAACAGCAGCGGCGTTTATATGCAGCATAAAAAAACCCCAAAACTATTAATTAAGCAACACAAAGGGATTTAATAGAGGAATAAGCATTTCTGATTAGGTGATGCAGCTGGTCAGGTCACTTCTGAAGCACCAAATGCCAACACAACATTTGGTATCAATGCGTTCTTGAACTCCTGAGTGACACTAAATACCCAATGCTGAGCATATTCTTTTCAGCAAGCAACATTAGGCCTCTCCCACTGCTAGTGAAAGGGGAAAAAGATTGTCCAGCAGCAAAAAAGACAGGTAAATATCAGTGCAAGAATGAAAAATCCAAGGAGCCCAAATGCCTGGGGGCACATGCCCCAAGTTAGTGGGTGTTATGTGTCCGTAGGGCTGCCTAAGTCATGCCACTACCAATAGGAGAATGCATGCTCTTCACAGCTTATACAACAGTCAAATAACAAGATTTTATGTCTCTTCCTTAAGAAGAAGCTTTGCGTGTACTTTGGCTGCATATTGCTAACTCAAACCCTACGTGCACCTCCAGTATTTGTGGTACTGCTGTACCGCTGCCTGGAGCCAGGTGTGAATTCACAGACATTAAGGTGACTCTGCAGTTTAATATCATAATTAGACAAGGCTTCTCCTGATAATGTTAGCACTCAGCTCAGTAATGGATCTCCTAATAGTAACTTTGCCAGCTGACACACCATGAAAGACAATCACACGCATAAAAATGCAGGTAAGAAAATAAAATACCAAAAAAAGGCATAAAAGCATTATTTTGAGATGACGACAGTGATAGATATAAGACTGGTCAGAGTTACAAACATCACCAGTTCCTTCTGATGGTCACCAAAATCACCCTGGGGATAAACAAAGCCTCCAGGATCAGGATTCTACTGAAAAACCCCACTTCTCCTCTGTTATTATGTGATCCTTTTATCAAAGGGTATGGATTTAATACAGCCCAGAAAATCACAGAAGCCTTTGGCTTGGCAGGAACCCAAGACCATCAGATGGCTTGGGTTGGAAGGAACCTCAGAGATCACCCAATTCCAACCCTCCAGCAACGGGCAGAGTTGCCCCCCAGCAGATCAGGCCAGCCAAGGTCCCATCCAGCCTGGCCTTGAACTCCTCCAGGGATGGGGCACCCACAGCTTCTCACCTAGTCCAGCTCTGCTGCTGTGTTTTGTTCCTCCAGAAACAACAGGGATTGTCCTCTGTACTGCGCTATTCTCTCCAGAACCAGCAGCAGCCCTACAGCACACCAATCCAAGCCACGTGTTTCAGTTTGCCATAGAGTTGCCCTGTATACAGGGGCTAAGAGCAGCCTCTGCAGGTGTGACTTAGGCCATGGGCACTGTAAAATGTTGTGCACTTGAATACTGACAAAAGGAAACCCAGCTGGGCTCTGGGAAAGTGCACTGGCAGCGTGAGATGTGTTAAGAGCACAGTGATAAATCTGTCAGGATTAGGATGTGAGAGGTCTGACCAAGGCTGGTTGGAGGACCAAATCGGCTCTCACATGAATTCAGTTTTTTAAAAACAGAATTTCATGATCAAAAGCATCGCTGGCAGCTGACAGTGGAAGCAACAGATAAACATGGAAAGCAGCCCAAAATGGAGCCGTGAGGTTGGGGATGCTCGATGCGTCTGGATGGCGACCTTCCCAAAAATCTCAAGGAAAGCAAGAGGTGAGAAAACATCAGCAGCAAGCCGGCGGCTCGCCAGGGAGCAGAGAGCTAATGATGCGAACACGATGGGAAGAGTGGGCATAATGTCCTCAGCTGGTGTATTTTGGCAGGGATCTACGGAGCCCTGCGGGCAGGGCAGTCCGTGCCAGGCTGTCTGCAGGGGAGCAGATAGGGATAATCGTCAGACAAGGAGGTGATTATACACAGACCATAAATATCTGCCGCACACGCTTTGGACAGTGTGAAAAAAGACAGCGTTTGAAATGAGCTCAAAGTATGTGGGAGAGATCAGCCCTGAAGTGAGAGACAGGGAAAGATACCTCTGTAATTTGTTCCTGCTACGGTCAACGCGGTTGAGATCAGCAGCAAAAATACAAGAAATCTGGCAGAAAAGTTATTTTAATGGAAGGTAAAGAATTTTGGATTGCAATTTTAGGATTTTCTCTTTTCCCGCTGCTCTGCCAGCTAATACCCAATACCTTAAAGAGATTTAGGAGGCTTCCCAACATGCACTGATGTGCAGTTTGCCTTCATACACCATCTCTTCCACTGCCTGCAGATACACAAAGACCTCGATTCTGCAAAAGCTTATACAGAGATTGAAATTTAGGCATCTGACTAAACCTATGAGATTAGATCTTATCCTTCTAGATACCCTCCATCAGGATAACAAAGCAGAATCAGCTTTGCCGAGGCCAACACTGCAGTTAGCTCTCCATGCTGTCCACGAGGACACTCGAGGCAATAACCACGAACTGGCAATTTTGGCAGCTGGAAAACACAATTGTGAAGCTGGAATAATTGGAAAAGGAATTCACTCTGAAAGGCGAGGCTACTCTAATTTTTCTAGCTGTAACCCAGTAATTTCTATCCGAGATTGGAATGGCCACCAGGGCAGCCCCACGGGACTCGTGCCTCTTGCTTTTCCAACAATCACATCTCAAAACTGATTTTGGAGGCATTTCACAAGGGAGACGCTTGTCTTATCACTATTTGTAAGGGACTTCTTTTGCACCTTTGTCTCCAAGCTTGCTGAGGAGCACTGATGGACGGAGTCCTGGTCAAGGGTTAAGAAATCCTTTGTCTAAAGGACAAGTCCAGGCAAGTGCTGGTCAAAGTTGGGGAGATCTTTTGTCTGAAGATTTGCAGGTGTAGGCAACGAGAGAGAGAGATAATTAGCAGCTTAATGGCCGGGAAGCAGTCCTTTGTCTGGGCTCATCTCGAAGGATATAACCATCACCATCGCAGGGGTGCTGCTCTTAGCAAAGTGCCTAGGAGTGCCACGTTGGCAGAAGAAGGAGGATAAAAAAGGGATGGGGGATATCCTGGCAGCACTGCACAGTGCAAACACTGGGTTCGGGGCAGCTGAAGCAGATGTGCAGGGTTGCCAGGTGCCCAGGGGGATGTGAGCCAGCACAGCCAAGGGCACTGTTTGTCACCAGGCAGCCCTGCTGGGCCCAGCAGGTGGCTATGGCTTTCAGCACCTCTACCACCAAGAAGGCAGTGAGGCTGAAGCAGTTCTCTACTTCCACAAGGGGGAAAAAAAAAAAAAGAAAGAAGAAAAGTTATGAAGGGAGAGGATGCCTAAATCCAGCTGAGCTGCAACAGTCATTGGACACCACTGCTGCTCAACACCTGCCATCGGGACACGAAACAGATGGACACTTCCCAGAGAGCATCAGTGCAAATGCAACCTTAGAAACTCAGCTCTTTAAGAATCCCATAATGCAGGTCATAGGGTTTCCATACCACTCATCATTTCTCTCTCTCATCTCAGTGCTAGATCCAATCTCAGCGTTAGACCCAAGCCACCCACCTCCTTAATTTCCCTTTAATTTCACTGCAGGGTCACCCATTTGGGTATGCTCATATCTCCATTGTTGTGAGTACATGAAGCAGCCCACCCCAAATCTCCCGGACACAGCCAGCTGCACCCTGCAGCAAACTGCTTTGGTGCAAGGTGAGAAATACAAGCGCTGAACAGAAGTTCAGTTCCACACCAAGGCAAAGCAAAGCTTCTCATCCTGTTAATCCATAACATAAATCATAGAATCACATAATCATGAAGATTAGAAAAGACTTCTAGGATCCCCAACCCTAGCCCATCCCCATCACTGCCTACATCCCTCAGTGCCGCATCTCTGCCCCTGAGCACCTCCAGGGATGATGACCTCCCTGCTCCCCAGGCAGCTGTTCCAATGCCTCACTGTTCTTTTGGAGAAGAAATTATTCCTAATACCCGACCTGACACCCTCCCGGAGCAGCATCAGGCCATCACCTCTCATCTTAAGTAATCAATTAAATGCATTAACTTCCTCTGCCCACCCTGGGATTTCAGGCTGAAGCATCCCCATATCCTTCCCCTAGCAAACACAGTCCCGGGGAAAGTCACCGTGCATAAACGTGGAGACAACCAAACATTTACAGAGCTTAAAGTTACAAAGAACAAGTTTGGAGCAACACTCAGAGACCCACGCACAGCTGAGCGCTGCTCCGTGCATTTACGAGAGGATCTCTCCCCTTCTCTCTGCCACAAGAAATCTGCACTGTCAGCTGCGGCTGAACGGCAGGAGGAGGACGGGGCTGCGACCCACGCAGGTCTCCCAGCAGCCGCAGCCCCGCTCCCGGCCGTGCTCACACGGGATGAAGCCAAATCCCACCAGTAGGGCAGCTCCTGCCCCGGCGCTGGGCTGGGAAGCACCGAACCCAAACCCGTTCGCTGTTCTGCCTTTCCCCACCCCCTGCCCGGGGCCCGGGGAGCGGAACGGGGAGCGAAGTTGGGGGGGGGGGGGGGGGGGGCAACGCGGGAGTTCCGCACGCACAGCGCCCGGCACCGCGGGGCTCCGGGACGGGGAGCGGCGCCTGGAAATGGAGCTGGGGCTGAGGAAGGGCTGCAAACCCTCCCCACGTCCGCCTGCGGATCTCGGGGACTTACCTCGCGCTCGGGGTGATGCTAGGAGCAGCGCGCTGAGGCTCAGCAGCAGCACGGAGGGGCGCGGAGCGGGGGAGCGCTGCCGCTCCGCACGGAGACGCTTTGACATCTTAGCCTGGACTGAGGGAGACAAACTTTCATCAGCTGGGGCTGGAGAACAGCCCCATCATATACAGTTACAGAGAGGAGCGAGCCGGGACTCAGGATGTGAGAGATTTCCTGCATGCAGTTAACTCCAAACCCCTCCTGCTCCTGCATCAGCCGTTGATGAGTTGGGCTCTGCTTTCTTAGGAAAAAAAAAAAAAAAAAAAAAAAAAGTTTGGTGCTTTTTTTTTTTTTTTTTTTTTTTTTTTTTTTTTTTTCCTCCGTTTAAAGAGTCCCCCTCTCTCTATTTATTTATTTATATTTTTTTTTTGGCAAGGCTAATTCTGTTGACCAAACGAACCTCCCGGCCAGGCTGGGCTGCGCTCCCCGCACCGAACAGCTGAGCCCCGCACGCTGCTGGCACCGCCCCCCCGCACCGCACCGCAGCTGCCCGGCTTCCCCCGTTCCCCCAGCGCTGTGCTTTAAGTACCCAGCAACACACACGCAGAGCTGCCAGATACATTTGTTCAAATCTTCCTCCTTCACATGATCGTTACCAACTGGGAGCAAAATATAACGGGGATCATCTAATCCTTGGTGTGCCACCAAAGCACACGGAGTGCCCACACACTGCATGCTGCTGCAGAGGAGCAGAAAGTTCCCAGTCCTGCAGACCAACACGGAACTTTATAGTGCAGTTTTATTTTTGGGTCAGTTTTCTCGAGGTTTGGGCGTTGATGTTGATTTCTGCCTGTTGATCCAGTATTCCTTCTACGTTAAACAACTGGTACAAAGAGGGGTTCAGATTGGATATAAAGAACATAACAGGAACAGTTTCTTCTCCAAAAGAGCAATGAGGCTCTGGCACAGCTGCCCAGGGAATGGGGGGGATGGAGATGTTCCAGATCCATTGGGGTGTGGCACTGAGGGATGTGGACAATGGGCATGGGAGGTTCAGGTTGGATATGAAGAGGAAGTTTTTCAGCCAGAGGGTGGTGAGGCACTGGAACAGGTTGCCCAAGGAGGCTGTGGATGCCCCATCCCTGCAGGCATTCAAGGCCAGGCTGGATGTGGCTCTGGGCAGCCTGGGCTGCTGGTTGGTGACCTGCACACAGCAGGGGGCTGGAACTGGATGAGCACTGTGCTCCTTTGCAACCCAGGCCATTCTGTGACTATGATTCTGTGTTTCTATGATGGTATGGGTTATTGGAGATCTGAGAGGTCTTTCCAACCCTGATGGCCCTATCGTTCCATGTAGGGACATGGGCAGCGGGCATGGGTTGGACTTGGGGATCTTTTCCAGGTTTAGTGATTCTGTGATTTTATGTACAGCTTTAAGCCCCTAACTGCAAAATGATCCCTGCTTCACCATTATCAATTCCATTTTAGCAGCTAGGCTCAGCATGGTTTCATCCCTTACAGTAGAAACTAACGATCTCCACTGCCCCTCTTATAAGGAGATGCATCATCCATACAGCACAGACTTGCAGAAAAGTGGCAGGAAAGCCACCAAGTCATTCTTATGCTTTGAAAGCCTTTTCCTCCATTTAAAGAAAAAAAAAACAAAAAACTATCAGAGAGAACCAAGGGCTTTTAAATGAAGTTTTGGTAATCCCACATGGCTTTTCACTGAAGTGGCAGTATCTTTATTTTGAATACCAATATTCACTAACAGAGAAACGCAGAGCCAATTACATCTTGGTCATTCACCAGCATGAATGAAGCAGATATTATCCAGTTCCTCCTCCAAATCATAACAAGGAAGGAACCCTTGCTTGCATCCTACTGCACTAATTTCACGGGGTTCGAGTTGATACGCTGATAGTTCATCACAAAAGGGCCCCAAATGTTTGATGAGCAACAGCCTGAAAGGAACCCTACCAAACTGTGATGGCTCTGGCGAACAACAGTAATGTTCACAGCCTTCTCAGAACCCTTCTGTAAAACACAAAACAAAACCAACCCAACAGGGAAAAGTGAAATTAACCTGCAGTGCCCCTGCTTCACCGCTCTGCACCCAGGAGAGGCTGAGCCTTGACTTTTCCTTTCTCATGTCAAACCACCTCCAACAATTAGTTTTACGAGGCTTGGCTTATCCCCTTCCGAAGAACAAGGGCGAGTTTCCCTGCAGGAAATGAAAATTGCATCCAGGTTGTGGGGCTGCTTCAAAGGGGCACAGCCCCCGCCAGCAGGTCGCTCCCTGCCTCCTGCAGCTTTGTTCTCAGCGTCGCCGGGGGGGCGCCGCTTCCCAGCTCCTATTTACCTTTGTCTTTTTACTGCTTAAACATTTTTCTTCTTTTCTTCATCTTTTTTTTTTTTTTTTTCCCCCTCCTTGTCTTCCTGACTGTACGTATTTTCCTTTACCATATTTATTTTTCCTTCACTTCAACCCTGTGTAACCATTCTTTCCCACATGCACTCCCCTCGTTGCTGGCTTAGGGCTGTCCCGCTGTAGCAGCAGGGTGTGAACAGCTCAGAGATCTTTTCGCTCTGACTTTACATCCCATCACCAAACTCACAGCCATTTCCCTCTGTTAGGACAAGCAGAGGGTGGCACACACTGCAGCTGTTGCCTCTCAGCCTTAAGGCTTCTACTCCCAACTGCATCGTTTCCCTTTATTCCTCCTTCACTTCCACCTGGTTGGATATCAGGAACAATTTCGTCTCTGAAAGGCACTGAAACAAGCTGCCCAGGGAGCATGGGGTCACCATCCCTGGAGGCATTCAGGAACTGTGGAGATGTGGCACTGAGCAACACGATGATGGGCACAGAGGGATGGGTTGGGGTTGGACTTGGGGATCTGAGAGGGCCTTTTCCTCCCCACTGCTGCTGTGCCACTTGGAAAGGGCAGCTCGGAGGAGCTTCATGTTCAGCCTGCATCCACATGTGAAAAATGAATCCATGTAAAAAGTCCACTTGATTTTTAACAGCTCACATCTGACTGTATCAGGATGCAGGCAGTTTGCTTGGACTCTGGTCATCAAATTACTCGTTCATGCAGAAGCTCTTGTTCACACGGCCCTGGAAAGGTCAGTTCAGAAGAGAGACATATGGAAAAGACAGGTACGGAATAACTTCCCTGGAAACAGCATAACATGAGGATTAGTGCAGACACCAGGAGGTGCGCTGAAGGAAGCATCAACTCCCATTGGCAGAAAGAGTTTGGAGAAGGAGTTAGTTGCTGCTATAGACTCATCTCCTTTTGGATATCCAGGACACCTCACTGTAACTGCAGTATCAAGTGCTATCCAGAAATGCGAGCCTATCTGTTCCCATACGTGCCAAAAGGCACGAAGACTTGCCTGGGCTTAGCCACAGGGATCTGCATTTTTGGGGCCTCCAGGCTGAAGTTTTTGCTTCATATTGTAAACAAAACAAAACAAAACAAAAATTCCTTTTCCCTTTGAAAGCCGCTTGTCCCCCCGCCAGCCGCTGAGACTTTGTGTCTCCAGCCCTCCCTCACTTCATTAACTCTCTGCAGAATCTAGATCCTGCTGAACAGTGACTGCAGGGGCAGATTGCAGCACTCTGTAATTAACAGGCGGAGATGGAGCGTGTTATGGCATGACCCTTCACCACAGAGCTCTGCTGCAGACCTGTCCCACTGCACACTCCCAGGAATAGCATCCATCCACTCTGTGGCTCTGGGGTGAAATACTTGCTCTGTTACATGGATCTGGATGGGAGAAGTTGCATTCTCTAGATTTCCTGGTCTATGAGGGCAAGTTTCCATTCTGCATATCTCACTGAGTGTGCACACCCTGCAGGGCTGTCATGAGGCCTCAGGCTGTGCAGAGTGCCTGAAGCGAGGTGTTAAGCCCATGATATGCAGTGCAAGCTCAGCAAGCTTACCCCTGTGCTATCAATAGATATGCCCCTCCCTTCCTTCCCCTTTGCAGCTCCCTGCTTTGCTCACAGCCTTGTCCACGTCCTGTCCCAAAAGTCCCATGATGCTGAATTCACCCACCATTGCTCTGACCTCTGAGCAGAGGCAGAACCACCCCAGTACCCCACTGCTATCACTGCCCCATACCCCAATCTCCAGCACCCAGCTGGTGTCCCTAATTCCACGCAGAGTCTCCTTGGTTGCACATGTGCAAGAAATGCTTACAAAGTTGAGTTTGGTTGAGTGGAGCTTGCTTCTTTATGAGATGTCCTTGGGAGCACTGGAAGGAGCAGAGCCCTTGTAGGGAGCCAAGGATGGTTGCATCCCATGGACAGATTGTAACGCTGAATTCATAGAATCACAGAATCATTAAGGCTAGAAAAGACCTCTCAGATCCCCAACCCCAACCCCAGTCCGCCCCACCATGCTCACTGCCCACATCCCTCAGTGCCACATCCCCATGGCTCTGGAACACCTCCAGGTCGGTGATCCCCCTGCTCCCAGGACAGCTGTGCCACTGCATCACATCATTCACTGCAGAGCCCCTGAGCTGAAAGGTTTTCAAGTACATTTCTTTTTAGATAACAAAGACACTAAACCATGTCTCACCTTGCCTGAATGATAAAGCATTATAAAATTATATCCTTCTATGGAGAAAGGCCGAGGGAGCTGGGAGTGTTCAACCTGGGTAAGTGGAGGCTCTGTGGAGACCTCATAGCCGCCTTCCAGTACTTGAAAAGAGCTTACAAGCAGGATGGGGACCAGTACCCTACACAGTCTGACAGCAATTGGGCACAGGAGAATGGATTTAAATGAAAAGAAGGGAGATTCAGGTTAAATGCCAGGTGGAAATTTTTCACTTGGAGGTCAGTGAGGTGCTGACACTGCTGCCCAGAGCTGTGGTGTCCACCCCTGGAGGTGCTCATGGCCACAGATGGGTTCTGTGCAGCCTGAGCTGGGCAGCCAGCCCACAGCAGGCGTGGGAAGTGGATGAGCTTTAAGGTCCCTTCCAACTAAAGCCATAATGGGATTGATATTCAAGTATCACAGGAGGGACAGAGGCTGGGGCATGAGCACATCACCCTCCTGCCCTTTCCCATTCCTCTGCAATACCGTGTTGAAAAATAGCTTCTTCCCTCCAGTAAAGCAGGGGAGGAGAGTCAGCTGTAGTGCTGATTAAGCTCTCTATAGCTTTACAGGGAAACTACACAGCCTGTTGCAGCCTGCTGTAACAGGGCCAAGGGTGAAAAAGCCATGAGGAGCTCATGCAAGGGCAAACAAAGAAACCCACCGCTCCAAGAATACAGGACCTTCACCACAGCAACAGCAACCCCCTGAATTCTTCGGCAGTTAAAACACAAAGACCCAAACCTCATGCTCTCCCTCGTTACATTCTTTTCCTGTAGCATAAACCCTCGGTCATGCAAACACAGAGCTCTGAGAGCAGCCCCCCTCAGCCGCAGAGCCTCCGCGTGTCCCTCCTCTCATCTCCATGAATCAGAGCCAGGCTCCGGTGTGGCGGTGCAGCCCCAAAGCACTGCGTGTCCTTGGGGTGCTGCCACGTTCCTGCCCAGCACCATTGCGGGCTGTGGTGACCATACTCCACAAAGCCCAAAGCAGAGGGATGTAGCCTTGCATCTTTGGCACCCTGCGTCCTCTCCCAGAGGAGCCAGACAGCTCCCTGCTTTTTCCATGGTGCAAGAAGCATCGTTTTAAGCTTTGCTACTCATTTTAGCAGTCGCAGTGAGAAGTGTCGGCTCTGCAGTGGGATCATAGAATCACAGAATGGCCTGGGTTGAAAAGGACCACAATGATCATCTAGTTTCAACCCCCCTGCTATGTGCTGGATTGCCAACCACCAGACCAGGCTGCCCAGAGCCACATCCAGCCTGGATCCTTGTATCAGACAGAGCAGACTGGGAGCAGGATGGTTTCCTGTGCTACAAACCCTTTAAATACAACATCTTGCTAAATAAGTTTTTTCTGACTCCAGACCAGACTCGGAGAACAAACTCTTTGATCCATTGCTACAGATTTCAGTGTCTCCCTGAAAACAAAAGGAAAAGAATCCCACAGATTTTTACACGTCTCACAAGAGGACAGTATTCAACTCAGACCAAAATTATGAAGTCATATATTTTTAGCATTCCTGTCTAGCCACAAAACAATGCAACATCCATCATCATAAACGCTGGGGCAGTAAATGAGAAGGACAGTGTATTTTTGGATGTTTTTAAAGAAAGAAGTGTTTCTAATGGGAAATCAGAGATAAATCATTAAAAAGTACTGAGGTATGCATCCTGGCAGAGTGAAATCAATTAGCTCCTAATCTCATATTTTTTAGGAATGGAAGAGTGATTCTCTGATTGTTACATCCTGATGCAAAACTTCTACTTGCTTCAGCTCACAAACACAGAGAGTGAAATCTCAGAACTAAAACAAATAGAAGCAAATGTTGGTTTTGGAACATCAGCTAATAGTATTAAATGGAACAGCCAGCCCATAATTATATATCTTTCATGCAGTTTAGCTTATGCCATTACATAATTAAATTTAGACCAACGAGCCCTCAAAGTTATCTTTTTCCATAATAACAAACACAAAAATTATATATGTGCTCCCAGTAGCATTACAAGTTAAGTATATACTTGGTGACACTTTGCAGTAAGTGGGCATTCATTACCAGTGCCTCTGGTATTCACTGCAATAACATTAGTCACAAAGAACCCACGTGGATCTAATGTGTGGTGAATCTCTCTGTAAATCAGATTGCAGAATAATGGGGAATTCCCTCTCTGGGACATCACTGCAGGGCTGAAGACAGCACAGGTGCTCAGGGCAGGCTGCTCTGTTGTCACTGCCTTGCTGCCATGACAAACCTTAAACTCAGCATGGATCCACGGAGCAGAGCATCCTTTCCTCATCGTTCCATCCCCCCAGATCCCAACCTGTCATTCAGCCACATTCTGCAGTGACACAGCTTCAGAGGATATCCTGGTTGTAAAAGCTGTTCCCAGTATGTGTGTGTTTGTTGTTGTTGTGTTGTTTGAACTCCCTGGCCACAGTTACACGTTATAATTCATTGAAATGATTGCTGAGTGAACTGGCCCTCAGACACCACTACCAGATAAGCATGGGATTGAGTTCAGGAAGACACCAATCCCATGAGAGACATACAATATCCTGAGTTGGAAGGGACTCATAAGGATCACTGAGTCCAACTCAAGTTTGATCACAAACTTTACTAAATCATAGAGCCATATCATTACTTGGGTTGGAAGGGACCTCAAAGATCATCCAGTTCCGACCCCCACTGTGGGCAGTGCTGCCAACCACTGAGTCTCACACCAGATCCAGGGCCCCATCCCACCTAGCACTCATCATGTCATCCCAGAAGGAGATGCGAGGACCTCCCTTCTTTTAGGGAACCAGAAGCTCTAGAAAGCACGAAAAAATGGGAAATCTCCACGTTTCTCAGGAACAGCTTCATGAACTGCAAAAGCTTCTCCTTTTCAAGCATGTTAGATAGTGTTTTATCAGACAGCCCAAGCGAGAAGATGAAGCTAAAACACATCTAACAGACACTGTCATTTCCTATTTGGGGTTTCTAAAGCAACATGCAGACCTGTAGTTACTCTAGAACCACACATAGCTACGTGTAATGTGCGTTTGCATGAGGATCTTCCTATCATTCTATGTTAATGACCCTCTAGCCATTGTAGGATACCACAGAAGGTAAAAGTAGTCAGAACAAAGCCCACAAATAGATCACTGTGACCAGTTCCTAAAAAACTCTCTCCAATTAGGGAATCTCTTTCCTACTCCTATCTACACAACGTGAACCTCAAGCACTTTATTCTACTTTTCCTATTTACTAGTTTTATGTAATTGTGTGTTCTGTGAGCACATTTGTGCCGTTTCTGCTCTTTTTTTAATCATTCTGCAGCTGCCAGAGAGATGATACACCTCATTATCTTGTTCTGTGGGTCATCTCAAATGGATAGTAAGTAATTCTACCTCCTACAGCTTTGGGAAGGAGCCAAGGAGAACTAGGATAAGATGCCTGATAAAAAAAAAAAAAAAATTAAAAAAATTAGAATGCTTTTTATTTCCAACATAGAAATGTGTTTTCATTTGGCGTGCTGCTTTTGGCAGGTCTGTCGTAACCAAACAGACTGTAAGAGGAAAAAACAGGACCTCCCCAAACACTCCCAGTTAGCTCAGTTGGGAAGCAAGTTTCACTTCCAGAGGCAAACTCACATCATGCCCCTACCAGCAGGCAGACAGCACTGCTCAGCAAGCAGTGTGGGCTCCTCTCTGAGCAAGGACCTGGGGAAGGGATTGCTGTCATTTTTGATCTCTGTGGAAGGTATGTCAAAGCAGTGTGGGAAGTATTTTCATCCCTATACTGACTTTCTCTACCTGCAGTATATTCCAGTGCCTTATTTTATCCTAATTTTTCTTATGTTGTGGTGTCCTTCTTGCATTTAATTTGTGGCACCGCTTTTCTAATTGTCCTTTATTAAGAAGTTTGCAAATTGGGAATGCTGGGACCTCACAGCCCCACTGCCTGGTGCTGTGCAATGGGGATGGCAGCAGGGGAACACGAGGAGGACATCTCCCCAGCATCCAACCCACAGCCCTGCTCAGCAAGAAGCACACTGAGAAATAAACTACACAGGCTGAAGATGTATGAGATATAACCCTATGGAACAACCCCATGCTCTGCCAGTGAACAAGAGACCAGTCAGTGCTCCTGGAAAGACAATCAGCCACCCATTAAGCACACAGGCATTTCTGCCCCCGAAGTCAAAGGAGCAAACATCTCTGCAGAAGAAGCAAGATGGGGTATTTTTGGCCATGAAGTTTGTACTGTGAAAGATGTATTGGGAATGGATTCCTCCAGAAAGAGCTGCCAGAAATTTTATCCCTGCTTTCCTGCGCTGTTTTCCTAGTAAATCAGCCCTCTCACAAAAAGCATTACACTGACATGGCCAATCTCAGATCCTAAGTAACAAAACTCCAAGCAAATCTTACCCTCTCCTATCTGACCAGCTGAGTACATTTGGAGAAGCAACTATTGGTTTGCACACATGTACACAGGAAAATATTTGGGTGTAAGATAAATCCTCAGAATATTGTAACTGTCATCACTTTACATTGCAATGACTTTCAGCCCCTAAGGATGTGTTCTGTTGGTGGCAGGTGGATGGTTGGACTGGATGATACTGGTGGTCGTTTCCAACCTTGGTGATTCTATGATTCTGTGATTCCTGGCAGATGAAATTAATGATGCCAACATGCAAACCATTGCTGTGCCTTGCACACCCAAAACGGCTTTTGTTCCACAGGTGTGGGCTCCATTTTTACCAGTGCAAAACTTTAGCTTATCCCAAGCCTTCAACCTAACTCTGTTTACAGCCTTGTGAAGGAGAAAGCTGAGTTGGTGAGCCTGAGCACCCCCAAACCATCTCACCATTAGCAACACTCATCAAATGCTGTTCTGCACTCACACACACACCAGGAGCGAGAAAACAACTCACCAAGGGGCCGAGGAACAAGCAGCAGTGCCTACCAAAAGCAGTGCTAATCCTTGTGCAGTTGTACCCACAGGAAAACATGCCCCTCCTGCAGTGTGTGGAGTGTGTGCCAACAGCCAGAGAAACTGCATCCAAAGAGAAGGAGAATTCCAGCACTCAGCACGGGTGATCTCCAGCACAGGCTGGGAGCTGTCTGTGCAGCATGCTATCCAGTGGTGAATGCATTCTTTATTTTGAAATGCCTGCAAGTCCAAAGCAAAATTATGCCAATTTTGTCCCTAGCTCTACGGTTTATTAAGTTGGTGCCTACTTGTACTGGGCTAAGCCTGTGAGGCTCATGTTTTTCTGAAGTAATATTTTCCTGTATAATCTATTTTCTATTACAATGACTTGACTGTAGAGCTGAAATGAGAGCCAGGATTGTTTTCTGGATATGTTATCAGATACTTTCTTTTCTAAGGCCCAGAAAGAGAAATTAAGTTTACAACAGAGATCACTTCTCCTACTTGGAAGTGAAGGTTTCGTATCACATAAAGCATTCTCAGACAGAGATTTGTGTCAAGCATTTTGCTCACTGGGTATACCCCCAAGCTTATTTGTAGGAGAAAACTTCCACCTCACATTGCTACGTATTTGTCATGAATAAAACTGCATTTGAAGAAAAATGAAAACATTTCAAAGTACCATTCTACAAAGCCAAAAGATTTTGTGAACAGCATACCTGCTTTTAGATGGCAAGAAGGTGGAGAAACCAATGAGCCAGGGGATGCGAAGATGCAGCAAGCCAACGTGGTACCATCCTGAGGATGGTCAGCAGAGATGACAGGAAACCAAGTGCCTTGAGAGGTGTCCTGCCCCAGGCAGCATGCTGATGGGGCGCTGAGGAGCAGAAAGCAGGCTGAGCCATCACCCCTCGGCCATCACATGCTTTGTTTCCACACCAGGACTTGGAGTCATGCCTTTCTAACAAGGATGAGCTCCTCTGTTTGGTGAGAGGTGGCACTGGGCACAAACTGGAATGTGAGCTCTAACTGGAAGAAAGGTGGAAGCATCCTTCTGGTCCAGGCTAGGAGGTTACATGTGTTGGTGCACACACGACTAAAACCCATCGCTGTGTGGTGGAGGCCCTCCTGTCTGAGGCAGGCCATGTGCTCCTCCTGGAGATCAGCAGAGGGATCGGTGAACCCAGAGGGGAGCAGACCCAGCATGCAGCTGAGCTGAGGACCCTGAGGGACGTCCTTTTTGCAGTTCCTTTTGCAAGTTCCTCAGCTTGGAGCCATGTGTGGTCCAGCCCTGACTTCAGTCCCCAGTACTGCACTACTGGCTTGGTTGAAGACTTGCTCTGGGGACGAGCTCTGGCAGTTCCTCTCTCATAGCAAGCACTGCCTTACCTCGTGTGTCCTCTTGAAATGTACTGAACCAATTGTTGTGTACTTAAAAATATCTATCTGGTATGCAGTACATTTATTCAGTAAATATCTTCTCCGTTAGCAAAAATAACATCATTAATGCCACCTTACAAACCAGGAAGCTGAAACACAAAGAGGAAAAGCAATGCATTAGAGAGGATCCTGGGGGGCCAGCACAAGTCATGCAGCTGGAGGCCATCGGGGCAGCCAGCGCTCCGCTCACAAACATCGCTCTTCCAGAAAAGCTGACCTTGCATCTTGGGCTGGATTAGCAAAATAAAGCACAGATAGCAAAGGCCAACTTCCAGCCTCGTTTGAACACACTCTATGGAGTGTTTGTGCAACAGAGGTTAACGCTTGCAATGATTTTTTAGCATAGGATTTGTGGCAGACAAAGGCGTGACTTCTCGAGCACTTTCAATAATTGTGTTATTTTTAACAGTACCAAATAAAAACACAACAGTTGGATAAATATTATATTCATATTTTATTCCATAAATAAATTCCATTGGTTTTAAGCTGGTTGTTTTTACTTCCAAAATGTACAAATAAAGATTTAAATATTTTTGAAGGAAACATTGCAGATGGTTTTAGTTCTGCAGTTTTGATGCAAACATACTTCTTGGCACGGCTTCTTAATATGCCATTTCTATAAATACTTAATGCTTGCAAAAGTGAAGTAAAATACATATTAAATTGAAAAACACAAATAAAAGAGTT
Organism: Lagopus leucura; assembly: GCF_019238085.1. Lineage (NCBI taxonomy): Eukaryota > Metazoa > Chordata > Aves > Galliformes > Phasianidae > Lagopus > Lagopus leucura. The sequence continues at coordinate 9,680,540 of NW_024962256.1, forward strand.
AAGACCGAAATTTTAAATATTGCTTTTTAACAGGTAAACTTGCTATGCGAATGCACTACATAAACAGGAGTAGAGTCCTTCAGAGAGCTCCAAGATTGGTCCCTTTTGGTATGTTAAGTATTAATGTGAAACTGCTGCTGCTATGATTATGTGGTAATGCTATTTCAGCTAGTTTCTAAACATAACAAATAATGATATTCGTTTTTCTTTAGTTCAAGGATTTAACTCACAGGAAATCAATTAATAGAATACTTCAGAGAAATAAGCTCCTCAGGTCTTTTAAACCCGGCTCTATTGCTACGGAGATGTACACTTTGAAACAGATTAAGATAAATAACACCACTGTAATTCGGTATTTGCATTAAAAATTCTTAAAATTATTTCCTCTGGGTACACTGACCATAAGTTGATGCTCTGAAACAGCTCTGCCTTTTTTTAGACTGCCTTACTTACTTGAAAGTTGCCTTAAAATTTCAATTGAAATATAAATGATCTTTCTTTTTATATAAGGCGCCAAAGATAAGAAAAATACCTTCACGTAATTAAGATAACAGCAAGTTTTATGGCTTATCTAACAGTCAAAAGCATTGGAGATCCAATTACGATGATACGCAAGAGAATCCTTTGTCATTCGGTTTTCCTTTGAAGGAGCTGGTCCAGTAATTGCTGGGAAGGAAAGAAAAACAGCCTTAAGATGGGGTTAAAAATCACGAGGTGAAGTAGGAACCTTCAGTGATGCTGTGAGGTGGCACAAGACTCCTCATATCTATCAGCTCAGATCTACCAGCTACGTTACTCACAAAATGAAAGCACTGATAGCTTTTCCATCTCGGGCAGGAGCAGGGTGGTTACACGGAGGAGCACACAGCACTTCAACAAGGAAAAGCCATTAGGTGTGGATGGCATGGTGCAGGATCACCTGGCAGTGCCTCAGATCTGCACCTAGATTAATTGTGCTCGGGTAGATTTCTGCTAGGATAAATTACTCATTTTTAAAAACTAAACGCCTTAGGTGCGTGAGGCTCAGCTGTTAATGCTACATCTTAAGCAGAACCTAATGCTAAGAACAAGACCATCAGCTCTTGGGGTTTGCACATGCTAGCACAGGTACCCCTAGAGCTTCATGGACCTCTCCCAAGAACCTGCCCCTCTGGGAGCACTGCTGCAGGGCTGTGGGCTTTGCTAGACAGAAAGACTACCATGCTAACCACTGCAAAACAGCAAGGCTTGGTGGCTGAGAGCTTTACCTCATCATAGTTGAAGGAGGGAGGTTTTAGGTTGGGTATCAGAAGGAAATTCTTTACTGTAAGAGGGGTGAGGAGCTGGCCCAGGCTGCCCAGAGAGGCTGTGGATGCCCCATTCCTTGTTGAAGGCCAGGTTGCATGGGGCCCTGGGCAGCCTGGTGTAGTATTAGATATGGATAGGGTGGCCCTGCATGTGGCAGGAGCGTTGGAGCTGGATTATCCTTTAAGTCCTTTCCAACCCAAGCCATTCTATGATTGTATGATTTACAATCAATGGTCAGACATTCATCCTGTAAAGCAGCAAAGAAGGCTTATGGACCCGCACTGTGCATCGTTACCTTTTTAAAGATCTCCACACGCATTCTGTTGCTCTGGATGATTATCCGCTTCTGTTTTTCCTCTTGCTTCTTTTTTACTTCAGGTAAATTGTCATAAATCCTGGAATGAAGTTAGAAGGTTAACCATCATCCCCGGGACTTGCAAGTAACTGGTAAATCTCTCCAATGCAATTCTTGGCATTACCAAGTATCTCCAAGTACCCAAAGTAGATCCGTGACACAGAACAAGTATAATAAATTATAGACAATAATGTTACAAAAATCTGACTTTTTGAAAAACATTGCTCATTTTGGACTAAGGAATAAGATGAGATGGGTTACCTCCATGCAGCATCTCAATTCTGGGGAAGCTTCTAATGGGCTCAGTGGATTTGGTTTACAGCAACACGGTTCAAAACAGAATGTGGCCTGCATGCTAGCCCTCCTAACCTGGCCTCCAGTGTGAGGCAGCAGAGAATAGAATTGAAGACTGAACTCCAGTGGTTTGTACCTTTTGGATCTCATGTGCATCTCCTTCTCCGGAATGAATCTTTCCTTTGGTTTGAAGAGGTTATCTGGCAAAGGGAAAACAAAGTTAATCAGAGGAACCTGTGTCTTCTGAAATTTTAAGCCTCACATCTCACTCAGTCATGATCTGAAATTCCTGATTAGACTTCTCTTGGTTTAAGCTCAGATTCTTATCTCTGTAAGTTGGTGGAAAGGCTGAAAAACTACATCTGGAGCTGAATTGGATCCCAGGACTGCCCTGTGGAAGGGGAAGGACGGATAAGCCCACAGCAACCAGCACTGTTCCTTTATTTTAAATGCATACAACTTCTGTCATTGCCACATGCAGCGGTGTACACTGATTTTCAGCCAGGCAGCAGCCACCAGTGCTGCTGTACCAAAGGACCCAGACAGGCAACTGCATGCATCCAGCAAACCATATCCCCTGCTGATGTCTGCCAGGAAGCTGGCCAGGCACGAGCATTTCCATTTCAATTTACACTTAGTTTGCAGGGCGGTGTGTAATTATGCCAAGCACTAAGAGGAAGAAAATTGTATTACTTTTTGCTGATCAGCTATGAGGGTATCTGAGATAATTCCAATCAGCATGGGAAATTATTACTGATCTTCATAGTCGGTGGGTCCAAGGAATAGGTAATTTTAGCATCTTTGCTAAAATGGTCTCTGAATGGGAAGGCATGCCTGGGAACGACACAAACACAGAGGACAGGGTATGGTGCCCTGCAAGTCTTGGTAAGCCGAGAGGCAAAGGTATTTGCAAGTGCCTCTGCAGAACATATGTATAAGATAAATATGTGTGCAAAGCTTTAAGCACTTCCATTTGCCAAGGAAGTTTAGAAGACATAATATATATCACAGCAGGCACCACGTCGGCCTCTTTCTGCCATCTCACTGAAGAGACAAAATACAATAATCAAGGCAAGGAAATAAATACAGAGAATAATTTGTTCCAGAGCTGCCCGGTGCAGACGCTGGCCCAGAGCAAAGCCAGCCACCGCTACCCAAAAAAGCCCCCTTCCCCAGCAGGTCTGCTTCCCCGCTGCTGAAGACACCAAATGTTTCGGGGATATTTATGGAAGTTGTCCTAGCAACCAAACAGCCTCAAGCAGGGGATGGGGCTACACCCAGAGGCAAAGCTGTGCTCGGATTACCGCCTTGCTCAGGAAAACGGCCGCGTGCCCTCGGAGAATGCTGCTGCATCTCAGCAAAAATAAAAGGGAGATGTGCAGCAGCCTCTATTCTGCTCCAGCACCGTTTTTAGGATACGAATTTTGAAGGAGGACTGGGACTGCCTTTCCTCCACGTGGTGGTTATCTGCTCTTAGTCACTAATACTGCATCTCAGTAGACACGAGCAACATGCTCGACTGACTGGGAAAATACAATTTGCCTTTTGTTTAGTAGTGTTTTTATGCTCATTTTTATGCTCATTCATTTAAAAGGAATGAACACTTGGATGCTCAAATAATCCTTAGACACAGAGGAGCAGATTGTTGCTGTGACCCAGACAGACCTGGTGGGGCAGCAGGGACCCGGTGGCACCAGCTTACTGGGACCAGTGTGGATCCCAGCATGGTGCCCTGCTGCTCGAGGCTGCAAACCTCATTTGGCAGCTCAGGATTGCAGGACGCATCCCTTCCCCAAGGCATCCTCTAACCCAGACAATGGCATAGGATCACGGCAGGGAGTTGGAACTGGATGATCTTTGAGGTCCTTCCAACCCAAGCCATCCTATGATTCTATGATTTCCAGGAAAAAAAAAAAAAAAAGCTGCTATGGGTATTATTTTTCTCCTTTTTTTTTTTTTTTCCTGAGTAAAAGCTGTTAATGACACATTAGCACTTTGAGTCTAACACTCTCCAGATGATACAGAAATGGATCTGAAAGGCGTCAGACTCATCTCTGTCTGCAGTTTGGATGGGAACTCCATGCATGCCTATGTCAAAGGTTTCAAAAGCAAGATTAAAAAGGGAATATGGGGAAAAGCCTCCGAGAAAAATTATCAATCTGCCTTGGTTATAAATATACCCTTTGTGAAGCAGTACAGAGTCAGAAAGTTTAGACATAGGTAAGTTTACACACATGTAAATGTTTGCGTGGCATCTCCTCACTCACTCTCAGGTCTCTATATAATAGAAAAAAATCACCTACAAGAAAAAAATCAGTGCTAAACCTCGAGGGATTTTAGGATAAGAATTCTAGAATTAACTGAAAAATCAATAAAAATGTTTTAAATGAGAAAATTAGCCAATATTTAAATGTGTCTGCTGTTTTTACGTTCAATACTGAACACATATTTCCATCTGGAGCAGCAGCACAGATTCCGAGCTATAATAACCTCCCAAGAACACCATGAAGATCTGAATTAACTTCCTTCTTATTGAATGAAGGCCCAAGTTGGACATAAAGTCGAAAATTCCCCAAGTTCACAGCCTTCTAGGTTGCATTTTATCACAGTTCCTTATCAGATCTCATAGCCCTGTATTGCTTTTGGAGAAAACTGTGCGGAAAGATAAACAAGAAGGGCTTTCAAAACAGATATTTGGTATTTCCAGTGATGCAACACAGTCTTAAGAAAGAATGACACTACAGACAGATGGGCATGAAACATTTCACTGGTGTTTTAGTCAAACCCTGTCAAGACAGTGAGCTTCCAGCATTTACACCAATGATGCAACGTGCAACAGTGGTCTGCAAGGTCTCCAGAGCAGGAGAAAGAAGCTACTTCAGCAAGTTATAAATGAAATTAAATGGGTCAACAGTGTAATATATTTTAACTCATACTAAACTGCACCACAGACAGGATGAGCAACAAACCTGCTTGGGAAGTTACTAAGAGTGACAAAATTTATCAAGGGCTAAACTCTGCCCATCAGAACATATATGTATATATATCTGCCTTAATATAAATGTGAATTCTCAAGGTGTTAGGAGCTAGAACATATCCTTTGAGGATGTGTTGCCAGTTCCTGAAAAGCCAGGCAATGATAATGATGATTCTCTACTTGAGCTGATTTTCACTCAACTAAAAAAATCAGTCACCAAAAACCCATTTGCCCAGAGAAGTTCTAAGATACTTTAGGCTTTTTTTTTCAAACACTGCTTCTCACATCAACAGTCCACAAAGAAATAAATTAACCTTGAGTCTAAGATAAATGCCAAGGTGACATTCAGCTCAGCATGCCCATAGCATTTGGCAGTGAATTCATCCAGAGAAATGAACTAGTATCCACACCCAAAGATGTAGGCAGTTTTGCACGTTGCATGTCAATGACTTCAGGCAATAAATGACTTCATCTGCAGTCAACAGATGAGCTTTTGCTATAAGAAAATGCAATAAGCCATTAGTTAGAGGTTTGATGGCAAGAGTGCCTGGACTTTCTGCTCATCTCTGTGAAATGCTGAAGCTGAACAATGGTCCTTCTCCCAAGAGGAGCCACAGGCAGGTGGTTTGTGGGTTTTCCAACTCTCTGTGTCTGACCTACACTACAGCTATCAAGACTATTTCAGAAAAAAAATAAATTAATTAGCATCTCACTTGGCTTTCCTAATTCGTTCATTCATTCTTGTTTGACTAAAGCATATAGCACCGAAGAGCTCACAGTTTCCTTAAAAAAAGCCACATTATTAGTGAAGAAAACATGACAGATCTACGTAAACTGATCAAAAGGTTTATTTCATCTTTGGTAAAACTTGCAACAGCTTCTCAATCTTGATTTCTTTAGTTTCAGTTTCTAATCATGGATCAAATCTGACCTTTTACTCCTCGATTAAAAAATCCATCATTGAAAATTCAGTTTTCAATTTGGCTACTTCAGGACCTTAATGAAATTATCCCCCAGCAAAGTGACTGAACTTTGTAAGTCACCCGCTACAATGCGCGTCGTTTCAACGCTGTAATTATCCTCACAGAAAACTTTGTATTGAAAGATTTCCCAATTTATCTCCACCTTCCTTGACACCACACCTCGGGAGGTGGACCCCTTCTGCAGAGGGGCCTCTCTCAGATGCTCCCCCTATTGCAAGCAGCTCCAGAAATCCACAAAAAAGGGCTTTTATCTGCCTGAAAAGCTTTCTGAAGAGCTGCCTGGACTTCCTCTACTCGATACTAATTGGCAATGTGATCTAACATACTTTGAAAGGCTTTTGACCTCAGTCTTGCTTATAATTGCCCTTTCTGCTCATCTCCCTGAGCTCTCCCATCCCCTTCCCTCCTCCTCTCCTGTTACTATCACCTTGCACAGATGCTGGCTCTCTCCCCACCGTTCACAAGGATGAGGGCACGGAGGGGACATGCCCCACTCCCTGCACCTACATCCTTCCCTGCTGTCACAGAGGGTCCTACGTCCCCCGAAGCCAGTGCCCTGCAAGGTGCTGCCTGGGTCTATGTGACTCACAGGCGCTGCCGCAATCAATATGATGAATAATAATATCATAAAAATAGGTCATTCCTCTTCCTAATTCAATTACCGACTGCAGCTTAATCTTTATTCAGAACTGTCAGCCTTAACCAAGTGGCCAGGTGCCAACAGGATCAGCAGTGCTACTGCCAGCTATGAATATTGACAGGGAAAAGAAACCTGAGAAATGGCAAACCTGAAGTCATACGCAAGCAGAATTGTGCAGGTGGATGCAAACATTTCATCAGCCACCAATGGCATCTAAAGGCCACAAGGATGGACTTTTACAGCTGCAGGAATTGCTAGCTGCACACTTAGGGCATGTTCTCCAATTGCCATCTTCTCTCCCCACTGAATATGCAGTCCAAATAATAACCTCCCTGGTGCAGAGCTGCTTGTGAATCCAGCACTTTGAAAACACAAATAGCAATCCTTGCCCTCCAGGCTTCTGCCATTACAGTAAGGCTACTTAGAAAGGTTTAGAAGCACGGGTAAGGAGGTATAAACTTGTTTCCAATACATTACTAAAGATACAGGATTTGGAATAATACTGGATGCAAATCCAAAGAAACACAGCAGGCACATCAGTAGGGGTTGGCTTTCCACTTACGATGCCATTTCCAACCAACCATCACACTCCCAAAGGAAAGCAAAATGGAAGGTATGAAAAAACCCATACATGCCTGAGAAAATTTTTTAAACCTCTGAAAGTGCTTGTGTACTCTAAGATCAGAAGGCTGTTCATTATGCAGATTTAAAGGCCTATAAACAGCTGGTAGTCCTGTCACTAAAGTAATTACATTACGGTTTTTGAGATTTAAATCCAGTTATTTGAACATTGTTTCTATTCAGTTCGTCACAGTGGGATCTCTAATTTGTTCGACATAGTCAACAGTAGAGTAGTCTATCTTGGACTAATTAGCACACTTGAAATGTAGCAGTACACATTACCCAGCACAAAGGCTAGCACAAGAGTTGCAGGTTCTCTGCCTTCAAAGCGCTCTTGTGACGGTAATGTCTTCTGTGGGATAAATATTTCTGTTTTTCTAAGATTACCTTCAGCATTTTGTAAAGTCTTGTTCATGAATTACAGTTAAAAATGGTAAACAACTTGGATTTCAGAGTTTTTTTGAGGATGAGAAGGTAAATGCAAGCTGCACAGATGTTGGTATTTACATGGAAATGAAGCTGAATGCCAGCTCTTTCTCCTTCAAGAAACTCTAAGTTGTAACAACACTGCCAAAACATTGGATATCTAATAATTTCATGTTATTAATAAAGACATTTAGGCTGATGGAACAATCTATCAGAAAAGTATTTCTGATGGTCATGGCTCTTTGCTTTGGGTGACATTGATATAAAAGATGCAAGTCAGGAGTGAAAAAACAAATTGATTTTGGAGAGATTAAGCAAAACAGCGATGACTTTACAAATTGCAGAAGAGAAACATCTCAGGCTGCAGTTCCACCCCCATTTACACCCAAGTAAGAGCTGGCTGCTGTCTGATGGGGCAGTCCCACCTTGACTGCTTTCTGCATAGACTGCATATGGAGAAGTAGGCCAACGAATGTCTTCCAGGGGTGGAAAATGAACAGGATAACTGATGTTACTGACGATGCTTGTGGTGTGTATGCTGCAGTGTGCTGCTCTGTGAGCGCCTTGAAGGTACTCAGAAATGCTCCTCCTCCCCAGCCACTAATGTGCCTACAATCAGTGCTTGGGGCCACTCCAATGGGTTCAGTGGAAATTACACTCCTCAGACAACAAACCGTTATGAAAAAGATCTCTGGAAAATGCAGGAGGGTGTGCTGGCAGCGAGCCCTCAAAGCCATAAAGACCTCTCCGCACATCCCAGAGACAAGAGAAAAGAGGAAGCTATCAGATGGAAAAGAAGCAACCACAGGATCACACCCTGAGGCCTGGGGCTGCCATCAGTACTGCGCTGTGTACTTAAGCACATTTCCAGGTCATCATTTTACCCTCCTGGGTTCTTAATTTCAAATGGTGTTTCCAAACTGTAAAAGAGCAGATTGCTTCTGAGACAAAGATGCCTGCAGGTGGGCTGGATTTGGCAGGACTTTTCAGATGAGCAGGAGGGAGGAACATCAACAATAGTACCAGCTGAAATACCAGGGGCTGTGAGGAGGTGGCAAAGCCACTGTCCTGCATGCTCGGAAGTGTTTGGTGCCCAAATCCTATGACTTCTAAGATGCTGACATCTAACAGCTGCTTGGGCTGCAGTAACACCACCTACGTCACAGCCACCAACCTGTGTCCCCAGCTTGGTCTGGTGTCACAGCTGCTCCTGCACCACAACCAATTTACAAGCAGCGTACCCAGAGATGGATATGGCATTCAGGACTGTGTGTCTGGATCTACAGGCTATCTACCAGATATAGGATGATATTTGTCCTTTTCCAGGTGCTTTGTGCCCTACACAAACCCCAGGCTCTCAGGCATAAAAGCTACCTATGAAACAGTGCCATGAACAGGGATGTATGCTGCCATGTTGCCTTTGCTCGGCCAGTTTGGTGTTGTTGCTGCAGGTGTGGTACACAAACAGCCTGTGAGCGTGCTTTGGGAAGGGCTGGGTACCAGCAGAGCCATAAAAATGAGAAGCTGGCAGCAAGGGAGGTGATGCTGCTCTCTCACCATCTCCCACCTTGCCTCCTGATCACAGCTGTGCTTGATGAGCTGGAGCAGCCATTTGATGTAATGAAAACCCAAAGAGGGAATCCTAGTTTTAAACAATAAAAGGAAATGAAGCGCTTGATAGATCAGCTCTGATCCAGTTTAAGCACTGGAACAGGGCTGTAGGTGACATTCCAGGAGTGACATGGCTGCTTGCACCCACAGCCTCCCTTGCTCCAGGTTATATGTGAAAAGGCATCTTCAAGTCGCCAGGATTTTGCTGTCCACTTCTCAACCAAACTGGATTTGCGTTTGTTTTCTGAACTATAGCTTCATTCTTCTCTTTTTTTTTTTTTTAATTATTTAATTTTCATTGCTTTAAAGGCACATTTTACATGCTAAAATAGCCTTTCAGATAATACAGAATAATGATGACAACAAACGACAACTTCTCCTCCTTTCTACCTGCAGGACAGGCAGAAGAAAACGTAAGGGCCATGACCCCAGTGGGACAGACTGTTTCATCATCAGACACATCAGCAGGACACAGGCAGCCAGCACCCTTGGTGAGCACACAGGGGAATCCCTTGGCTCTTCTGTGAGAGGGAGCATGGCCAAAACATTCAGGAACATCTGTACTAAACAAAGATCCCATACTCTGGGACTCATTAGTGATACTAATCCTTCTGCACAATAGCATCCACAAGGAGAAGTCCTAAAATACCAATTGTCAGGACTCAGAGCAAATTAAATATGCTCTGAACACTCCTATACAGCCCTCTGAACTGCAGCCCACACAGTTGTGCTTTATCAGCAATCTAGGATTTACAGCATTAATTACAGTTATACTCCAACAACAGACTTGTGACACTTCTGTCATTACAAAAATATTAAGATCTTACAAATAGGAAATTACACTTGGCTACGTGAAGGCAAATGAGTTATGGAAACTAAAGATTCTCTTTAGACAAATTTATCTTTAATGACCAACCACTACGAGAGGGAAATAGTAATTTACTTGAGTGATTAATGAACATATTTCAATCTTATGCTTTTATTGCTCATTAAACAAGCATAAAAATTAATCATCATTTAAGAAGAAAGAGGTTTAACCTTTCAACTTCTTGTATCACCAAGTGTTTACAGAGCGGTTTGGGGGGGCTTTTTAAGTCGACAACCAAAGAAAGAGATATGTGCCACTTCTTCTGAGCAGAATGACAAACTCTTCCCAGTGAGGGAGCTCAGTTGGGCTGGCACAGAGCCCCAAACTGACTGCAGCTGAGCAGTGCATCCCTGAGCCATTCGAATCCAAAGTAATTACCTTGGATAATTGAAGTGCTGAATGAATTTTATCAACTCTTTAAAAGGTACTTCATCTTCTTTGCTTTGTTTACATGTGCTTATTTAGCTCTTACTATAAATCCCATTATGTATGTAAGATAGGTTCCATCACATGACATCAAATGGCATACATGTAGTGATAGAAAATACTATTCCCCAACATAAAGCATGCCAAGGGAAATAAAATAGTTTTGAGGGGTACAAGCAGAGCTGGTGTAGTCTTAATGACCACGAAGTTCTGGAATTCCATCACCTCCTCATTGAGAGACTTGGCAGGTGTTACCAGTCATTGCAAATCATTTGCCTATCATCATCTTTTCAATCACTCAGGGGGATTTTTGCTCGATTATGCTTTGTCAGAAGAAGAGATGAAGACAACCTTAACTGTAATATGGCTATTTAATGTTTTCAGATGTTTTATTGTTCAGTAGAATAACATGGCTGTAAAGAGCCACAAGTTTAAATCCAAAAAGTAATTTAAATAGCCTTTTTTTTTTTTTTAATTAGTTAACTGAATTAAGGAAAATCCAGATGGCAATTAATAAGAAAAAAAAAAAATGCGTGTGATTTGTTTACCATGTTGTGCTTAGGTAAGATTTGCAGGGATGCTGTTGTAAGGGAGCTCCTGGATATTGAGGGCAATAAAACAGCCTAATCATTAGGATATTGCAGAGTTTAGATGCATCAATTTATGCCTTGCATCCAGCTGCTGGGCAGACAAACCCACCTTCACCAGCTCACTGCTGAGGGCTTCACGTGTCAAGTGGTGAGACTACACACGATGCTGCTAAGACCCAAACACCACCCGTCCTCCTACCTGAGACTCCCCACTCCAGCCTTTCTGTGAGCTGTGTTAGGTACAAAATGTCAGTGATGCTTCTCTACAACAAGCAGCAACTTGTATCATGCTGAAGAACACAACTGTTTGTGGTAATGACAAAACCTGGCCAAGGAAGGCTGCCATGGACCAGAGATAACACCTGCCCACTAACCCCTATCCTTACAATTCAGAGACCTCATTCTCTGAGCATCACGACTGACAGTGGAAATAGGAGCAGCGGGTTTCACGTCTGTTCCCATCCACACCGAAATATTAGACACGAGTCAAGGTTTGAAGAGCAGCTCCAGACCCATTAACTGGTCACAACACAACTTACCGCTGAGTGGGTCAGGAACAGTGTATTGCTTTTTTTTGTTTGAAGTGGATGCTGAGGAAAGCTTGCGGGGTGTGCTCACTGGTGCATCACTCTGCTGGGCTTTCCTCTGCTGCACCATATGTTCCAGTTTCTTCAGCCTTTCTTGCGAACGGGAAATGAAGTGAGGCTTATGGATTTCTAGTGCTTCCTAAATAAAACAGAGAAACCACTTTGTTTTAGAAAAAGGAAGAAAAAAGTTGTGGTATTCATCTAGCTGGGTTCAGTAAGAGATTCCCTGTACAAAAAGCTCACAAACTGCCTTCCTATCTGCCTTTGCTCCCTTTCATTGTAAGAAAGGTGCTCTGGCATGTACCTTTCCTCGTCAGGTAAAGAGAAAATATCTGGGGAAAAAGAACACTTTTAGAAGACTTATCCGAGAGGTTTCAAATTACTTTTATGCTATCCGTGTTCAAGTTCTTGATATTTTGCCTATTTCTTTGTCTCACCACATGCCTGAAGTAGCTTGTCACTGTCTGTTCACAAACTTTTCCATTTACTTAGGTTATCATGCAGATACTCCTGTGGATGATCCAGAAGGATTGTGTTTTCCAGTCAAGGTTTGGGAATGTCTCAGTACAGAGACCAAGAACAAAGGTTTATCTGCAACTTGCACTGGACCAGGAGGAAAGCAGGTCTGCTGCTGGGGCTTGGTGCAATCCTGGATCCTAGCCATGAGTAAGGCAGCCCCAACTAGTCTCAGCAACTAATGAAAGTGACCAAAATTCACCCGAAAGGAGAACAATGAAGGAAATGCCAACTTCTACCCACAGCCAGTTCCCAGGAAGCAACAATCATCCAGGAAAAAAGAAATCTCTCGAAGCCCACATTAACACCAACAACAAATGGGTGTTTTACCTGCAGTGTCAGTGGGGCTGGTGAACCCTTCTCAGGCTCGGAGCCAACACCTGGCTCCACGAGCACGCTGTGTGTCCCATAAGTGCCACCTGGCCAGCAGGCTGAGGACAGGGCTTCCTGGCTGGCTTGCGCCTGCTCCTCCTCCTTCTCCATTTTGCCACTTGAACCACGGGACTGGCAATCACCTTCAAGAGATTTAAAAGTTCATTAAGAGCGCGCGGTTAATTTTTTATTGAATTCTCCACCTCATTAGACAGAGAGGGCAATTTCAGAAATAAGAATGCCGAGGTATTATTAATAGGCCTCATTAAGCAGAATAGATCAAATCTAATCATGGGTGCTACTCGCTGCCCTGTGACACCCAGAGTATCTTTCACATTAAGCCAGACATGGCACAGAGGTGTAATGACAGCGCTCTGATGCTCAGCTCCATTTGCTGGTAGCCACCTCCCGAAAGCAAGACGCTTCTAAACACAGTTACATCACAGAAAGCAGAAGACATCCCTCTGCAGCTCACAGTTTACTTCAATTTATTGCACAGACTGCATGAAATAACGTATTGTTATGGGCCTTAATCACATAACATTTTTCTTGGGCCGTACTGAGGATTTCATAAACCCTACTCTTGTTTTTATTTTGCTGATAATATGGTTTGCTTTCTATCACTTCTACATTTTCATTAGCTAGTGGAATGACTCCATGAAGAAAACTAATAAACCAGGGCTTAATATGCATTATAGCACATTATTATGAAAGCTGTCAATTCGCAAAGTCCCGAATCGAGAAAAACATTGATTTTCCACTCCTAGAATTATGCTTTATTGCTCTACAACTGATATTTTCTGCACAAGTTAGGGTCGAAAGAGGGAATGAACTCAAAAATCAGACAGTTGATACGCTTAAAAAAAGTGACAGAATTAGACGTAATCAAAAATAACAAATTAACTTCAGGTCCATATGCACTATTTTGAGAAGTCACACTGAAGTACTTCTTCCTTGCCAAATAATTTGATTTCTAGAACGAAACATCTGGGAATAAAGCCCATTACTGTTTTATTTCAATTTTTGGTTACAATAAGCTTAAAGTATTTTCCTCTTTATGACATATTGTACATATTATATTGTACTTAGAAAAAAGAAAAGTTAAAATAATCTGTTTGGGGTACATCCGCCTTATAAAAGCTTGAGCTGCTCTTCCTCTCTAATATTGTTCTTCTTAGCATAACTCATTTTGGACAAAAAAAAGTTGAAACCTGTGACATGAAAATTAAGCTCCTCAGTGAGTCTAGTTTTCAGAGGTGTCAATTAACTTTAACAGATCTGAGTGGATGCTTCATTTTCATAAAACAAAGACATTTCCAGCTAATGAAATGGCACGGTTTAATTTCTGGCACCAAAAGCAGAGCAAGAGCTGCTCTCACCTGAATAGGTGTTACGTTTAGTAGCTTTATAGTCAGTAGTGAAAATGGTTTCCCTACCTGCCTACGAAACAACCACTGCCACCACCACCAACACAAATCTACCTATAACCTGCTGCCTATAACCAGCTGTCTTCTGCAAAACTCCATGCATGAATTCAACTTCCTGTGCCATCTCCATTTTAGCTCTTTGAGTAAACACGAGAAGACATCCACAAAGTGCTGAATTCGAAGAAAGTATGTTTTAAGTGCTGGAACCTTGTTGATAAGCAATCGTGAAACCTTTTTCTTTCCATGAAAATCTCTCCAAACAAGACATTTCATGCTATGACTGTGTCCCAGATAGTTCAGGCTGTCGTATCACAGGAAAAAGAAAAGGAGATTGCAGAAGTAAAACCGAACAAGGTTGTAAAATAACCTCATAGTGTTTCTTCATTGGGCTGAGAATGATTGACACAGCAGTCGTAACATTTTCTCGGGATTTTCTTGAATCTCCTCACAAAGTAAACCCATCTTTCTCATTTTCATTTTGTTTTCTATTAACCATAGCAATGTATACAGTTTGATTAGTTGATGTGATCTCTTGCTAGATGACTCATACTCAGTACTTAAAGCTGGACAAAAATGGACTGACTTTCCATTATTTCACTTTTTTTTTTCTTTGAGACTGATCTCATCTTATTATTGAAACCATATTCCTAAAAACCACAGTAGGATTTGTACCTTACTTTTTAGGAGCTGGTTTTGCCTGTGAACTTTTTCTTCTAAGAGGACTCTTGAAGAAGCTTTTATATTGCACGTACAGTTGGAGATGGACATTTTTGGTTTCAGGACGCCCTGGGCTTGGATCTCTTTGGATGCAGAGGTGCCCTTGGAGGGATCGCTCTTTTTTGGTGAGCCATCAGTGTCAGCTGTGGTTGCTTTTGCTTTTACCAGTGTTGTACCCAGAAAAGAGGCAGAGGCTGTTTTGCTTCTCCTGCTCATGGTGCACTGCTTCTTCTGGCTTCCAGACATCATTTGCTTTCCTGTGAAAAACAAGAAAAAAAGATGTATAGCATGGGAACATTATTATTTTCAGCCTTCTGTTCCTCATCATTTTTATTTCCAGCAAAACGGTTTTCAGGCATGTATTTTAGAAGTTGTAACTGATACAAACATTGTTGTGACTGCCACGCAGCTGTACTGCAACAAAACATTAACAAAACATAATCGAAATAATCAGAGATACTTTATAAAACTAAGCTGCTATTCTAAGCAATATATATTCACTCTAAGGGACGGTGTGGAAGGAGTGAAGGCATTTCTAATACAAACATATGACATATGACTTTCTCTTGTCTCTTATTCACTGGACAGAGAGATTTTAGCTTTGTTATACCTGGTCAGAATTAAAACTATGGGTCCAGATGTGGCTGTGAGGAGAGCAAAGGTCCAAGCGTTTCAAGGTCTCCATAGTGTGGTGGCTGCCTCATAAGCACCACCCCTATCCCACAAGTCTGAGTCCACTTTCTACCTCTGTACAAAGCCATGGCAGAAACTAGCAGCAGAAAGGTCCAATTTGTACAAGACATGCTTTCTCCTGCTGTTTCATGAGAAGGATGTTGAACGGCAGCTACAACTGCAGGACTCTGCCATGCCTAAAGCAACAGAACTCATCAGGTAAGCTCTATGCTACACATGCCCTAAAAGATGATTCCAACAGACCACCACTACTGCCAGCAGAACTCCAGAAAACTGAAAGCATGGGCACATGAACACACAGAAGTGTCCAGAATAGGAGAAAAAAACAGAATTCAGGAAAGGAAATGCAAAGAATTGGGGACAGCTTGAAAAGGGCAGCAGGATCAACAAGTGGGAGGAAGACAAAAAAAAAACAGCAGATGGGAACTGTTCTGTGTTCTTATAGAGTACTCCCAGAGGTCCCCAAATGGTCAGCACCCACACAACTGTGCACAGCATAAGTGCTCTTGTTTTTTAATGCTGTGCAAAAATTGCTTATGGTCTGTCCTAATCACAGGCTGGCTGGAGACTTGAAGATTTATGCAGGAGGAAATGACTGATAGTTATTAAAAAATTAGTGAATTTTTTTAGTGAAGGAAGATTACTTCTATCTTTGTCCTCCCTCTCATCCATCCCATGAAAAGTGATGAAGTGGCACATTATGTTAGACCATTCCTTATTAAGCAATATTAAATCCTGCTAGTGAGACGCAGGGTGTTTTCAAACCACTTCTCTATCCTTAAATCTAATTCTAATAGATAATAAATTATCTTTGCCGCAAAGTTTCCTACATATTGCAATGGTCTGAATAATTCATACTTCATTCTTGTCTTCCTGCATTTTGGGGAAAATCAAAGGCATTGTGGTAAGCAGCTAGTCCTTTCCCTCACCATGAAGATCAGAAAAGTGTTTAATATGATTTTACATTTCCTTCTGTCAACTCAACTGCCAGTACAGGGAAGAGCCAACTTCTCAAGGGAGTCTCTAGTGGGGGATCTCAGAAGATCAGCATGGGCAGAAAAATTAACTTTTTTCTAATTAAATGAATTCCATCCTAATCAATTTCACAGCCAAACAGAAAATCTGGTCAAAGCAAGGAAGAGCACACCCAGCTCCCAGACTCCAATCTAGCATCTAAGATCTCCTCTCTGGTATAACTGATTTTTTTCTCCTTGCTTTTCACACTTTGCAACTATTTGCCTTCTCTTCTGTCAAACCTCATCTCTCTTCTCTCAGATGAAAATAGTTTTGATGTCAATACAACAAACCCAAAGCACTCAACTCCGTACAGACCCTCAGCTGGAGCTCACACATACGCAGCGCTTTCTTCTCCCATCCCCTGACTGACCCTGTACCTGCAGTTACAAACTGTGCTTCTGCAAATGTTTCGTGACATACAGAGGGAAAAGACATTGAGACAGATTAATGGTGTGATGGGCACCAAGGAGCATTTGTGGCAAGAGGTAGAAGCAGCCAGCACGAGGAGAAGATGAAGAAAGCAGCAGGTAGCATTAAGTAACTGCAGAGCAGCAGAGAAGGAAGTCTTTTCACAAAGGCAGCCAAGATACCAGAAATAGGGGGGTGGAGAGGGCAGCTGAACCACAGAAAGAACTTGAATGGAAAACAGATTATCTCTTTAAATCATCTTTTAAATTAAAATTGTTTATTGGCCAGCAGAAAGCAGAGAGGAGAAGAAAAAAAAAGTGGGAAGCAGAAAAGTGTTTCTACTCATCCAGAACAGCATCGCAGTAGGAGATCATTTGCTTTCATATCTAGCAACGGTCTGTACAACAAATGTGTGTGCTGTGAACCCAGACAGCTTCTTCACTGAGACTGTGAGGCTGTTCAGCAAGCATGGCTGTGTTCCCTGCATTGGCCATTTGCTGCTGCTGGGCACCGCTATCCAAAATGCCAGGGTGGATTGCTGGGACAGCAAGCATGGGCTACAAGGTGCCAAAAAACAGAGGAGGGACAAAAGCTGGCCACCTCTCCTATGTAACATCTCAGAACATAGATTTGAGCAAAACTTGGTTTTGCCTGGAGTGCTCGTCTGTCATTTATCCCTAACTACCAGACTAGCTGCTTGCGCATGTTGGCTGCCGAGTGCAAGCTCTGTAACTTTCAGGAACAGGGAATTAAGTCCCAGGAATTTTCTTACATACAGTGCAAGTGCAGGCAGCCTTCTCTTCTGCACTGCACCCCTTCCCTGCCAAAGGAAACGCCACCAGTGGCACTCTGCCCTCAAGGCCTGGGGGTTCTCAGCAAAGACTCAGATTAGGAAAGGAAATGCAGGTAAGAACAGAAACAGGAACGTGGTCAGAAATCACACAGAGGTGGTGGCTCCTTCTGAGCATTTTGTGGTAACCAAAGGATGTCTAAAAATGAATTTTAAAAGATTCCTTAAGATATTCTGCTATAAAAACATACCACTTTCTGAATGAAAATAGTCTACCTTAGATCTTGTACAAATACTACAACTAAATCTTAATCATTATTAGATTCACAGTAGGTTTTTTGTGGTTAATTAAGGCAATCAGAAAAAGTGCGGCTCGCTCTTGTTTGACATTGAAGATAATCAGAAAAATAACAGAGCTGGTTTGGTAAAACCTTTTCTCTAACTCTCTCTTGAATTAACCTTCCAGTTCAGAAGGTGCACCCAGGTGCCCTCAATTCCCAGGAAAACACAGCAAAGCAACACAGACACAGGCTCCAAGGACCAACTCCCCCTCCTCAAAGCAGCTGTCAATTACCTAAACTAACAAACCCAGAAGCAAATGATACTCAGGAAAAAGCAAAAAAGAAAAAGGCAAAGGTACTGAAAGGTAAGATCACAGAATTTCACTCTGTACATTCAGGATCCGTTTTTAATATACTGTGCGGGGAATTAGGGCTGTTACTCTCATTAAGACTATCTGGAATCATATATCTAAATCCCCACGCAGCAAACTGGAAATATATCTTCCCCTCTGAGGATAGCTAGAATTGCAACTGGATGACTAGCAATATATGTTTTTTCTATTATCCCAACCGAAGAAAGGCTTTAAAACTGATGAACAAAGACATGCAAGCATAATGCTGTGGGAGATACAAGAGAACAGAACTTGAAGGAAGGGAAAGCAGAATGATTCCGTTAGTAAAGCTCTGAATACACATCCTAGTTCAAAAAGTTCAGCTGTTTATAGGAGAAAGCGGAATCAAATAAGGACTGCATTTGGAGGAAAGTCATTTTTGCCTCCATGCAAGAAACAAAGAGGCAACGGTTCAGTTCTTAGACGACTTCGTGAAAACCGTATGATATCGGAGTTAAAAAATATTCTGTAAAACCAAGGGTAGGTTTTTTTGCTTTCTTATTTGTATTTTTGAAGAATCCTTGACCTCTGAATAAAATGAGCATATTGTTTTACTGTACAGTATCTCTTTACGTTTTCCTCCCTTCAGGGGGTTTCGCTCACAGGAAGTGACCTCGTATTACAGCAGGTTGAACTTGCCTTTCCTTGGAAGCATTGTCAATTCAGGCAAACACACTTTTCCATTGTTACTGCATACTTTTTTCTCCTTTCACATTACAGCAGGATAAAGCAGCTTTTCATACTTTCATATAACACTTGTCCTAGTATTTCAGTGTGGATTTTTAACAGTTCATGACAAAGTACTTATTTGAAATGGCCAGAGCTCATTTGAGCAGATGCACGACACCACAAACCCTCCATGACCACCAAGCAAGCCTGACAAGAGGTGGTTGCCAAAGGAGACTCAGTGATGATTCCCTACCGTCCTTAATGAGCTCAGACATCACCACCACCGGCAAGCTCTACATTATAGACCACCTACTGGTTTTTTTTTCTTTTTTATTAATAAAATCCCCACACCCCTGGGCTGCTGAGAAATCCCTGACCCCTGTGATGGGAGCTGACAGTGCCAACAACCCAAGCAGAAAGCAGAAGCAATTACTGTATCTTAAATAGAAGAAGCTTATACCATTTCCAAGAGAGAGTTCCAGGGTTGAACGGGCTTTACAAGCAATAAACCAAAATCCAAACCAAGACTCCCGATGACAAGGACTGATGACTCAATTCCTGCCATGTATCAAGTATTACCATTGCTAAGTTGTACGATCTCAGATATAAGTAAACAGACTGCATCATTTCAACAGGCTCGTAACACAGAAAAATGGAAACAGTGAGAGGAATGACAGTATTATTAGTTATTTCAGTGTTTGTCAAGGCACGGAGGATAGGGAGAATAATTTATCGTTCAGATCACTGCCGAGGAAGGGACATCACTTTTAATAAGTCAACAAGATGCAGACAGCAAAGAATGCTAGAAATTCAGATATTTTGACTAAAATTTCTGCTGACCAGCAGTGAGACCTCTGTCCCAAACTGCCTTGTGATGTTTGTTAAGTGACTTGTTTGCAAGAGGCAGTGTCAGGACCGCTCAGCATTAACATTCATGGAAACTGAGTTGCAAAAAATCCTGACAAAATTGTAGCTGTGCCCATGCTCCCTAATCAAAATGTAGCACTTAACGAGGTCTTGGATTTCCCATTAAATAGTGATCTGATGCTGGATCCTGAAAAACAGGGCTGGCCCTTGTCCTCAATACCAGCAGCAATACCAGAACTGTCAAGACCCAAAGTCAAGACAACTTTGCAAGTTTGAACCAAAGAGGATCAGTCACACTGTCATTCTCTGTTAACATCACTGTACTTGCAATAACGTATCTTCAAACAGCCCTATCCAACTGGGATGAGGCTTCATTATCTCAGCTATATCAGTAGCTAAAAGGCTAGATTAAAAAATTATCACTAACAAACAAGGTTCTCAGTTGCTTCAAGTAGGATTGTTTAGTCTGGAGAACAAGGATGCTCAGGGAACACCATCTTGCTCTCTACAATCCCCTGAAAGGAGGTTATGGCGAGGTGGGGTTGGCCTCTTCTCCCAGGTAACAGCAAGAGGAAGAGGGGGATTGGCCTCAAGTTATACCAGGGAAGGTTCAGGTTGGCTATTAGGAAAACTTTTTCCTCTGAAATAATGGTCAGGGAAGGTAACAGGCTGCCCATAGAGGTGGTGTAGTCACTGCCCCTGGAGGTGTTCAAGAAATTTCAAGGCCAGGCTGCATGGGACTTTGAGCAACCTGGTCTAGAGGGAGGTGTCCCTGCCTATAGCAGGGGGTTGGAACTAGGTGATCTTAAATGTCCCTTCCAACACAAACCATTCCATGACTCTATGAAATGTTTAGATGTGGTACTACGGGACATGGTTTAGCAGGTTGTAGGTGGACAGTTGGATTATATGCACTTGGAGGTCTTTTCCAACTTTGTGATTCTAAGGTTCTATGATTGTCTTCTAGTTATTTCCTTTGGATTTTTAAAATAGTTTTGACAGCTGTGATACGTTTCTCAGAAGATACTTCCTGTTTTTGCAGAAATCAATATTTGATTTCAGAAAGTCGTAATCACTTAGAAGAGAAAGTGCATCAAACATGCCTAAGAGCTGTTAGGCTTCCAATCTATAATCAATTCAAAGTAAGAAGAGTCTCCTGATATCAAGAAGCACCTTGTTTACAGAAGGCTATTGGCAAAATTAGTGCAGTGTAACACTTGGCTTCACAGAAAGGAATCCCAAAATGCAGCTCATCAATGGCACCTAGCAAGAAGTCCCTCACCGGTGACCTCCAAATTATTTTCTGAACACACTTTACAAACATTCCACCGATCTTCACTCTCAGCATCAAGTAAGGGGACGCCACTTTAAATGCAGAGCTAATACACAGCAGTGTGGTGTTTAGGACAGGATGTGACGCACCGATTCCTACGGCGCGCGGAGAAGCTTGGTGGAACAAGAGCGTAATTTGTAATGACTACAGCAGCCAAAAGGAAACGTTCCTGCCTGGCACCTGCAGGGGATCATCTTACACTCTGAATCATGAGAGTGTGCGATTGCTGCAGAATATTTTAGTGGCCAGGAAATAATCCACCCACATTTTTTTTATTCAACCGTTGCACCAGTGCGTTACCAATACCCAGCTGGCTGAGAACAGTGCTTGTACACTTTGTTAGCATTTTCCCCCTTTGCTTCCTATGTGCTGGGACAGGATTAAAAGAAAAATGTTCCCTTTTCATTAAATCACTCATAATTTGGAGTTTAGTCAAGAACCTGATAATTGTTTTCTCATTGAAGAGAATCAATCTTAGATTTTATACTTGTGCAATGAATCATCATTATTCTTGTCATGTCTTTTTGGCCATGCTACACTAAACACTTCCAGACAACCGGTCCTTAGATGGAGAGGATCTCTGTTCACACTGTTAATAATCAGGGGAGCCACTTACTGAAAATGCTTCAAAATTTGCTGCTGTACTTAGGAAACGTTCTCTGAAAAACCCACACAAGGAATTCTCAGAGGCAGACATCCGCATTTGGATTTCAAGGATGTCATCTTAGAAGCTATCATGTGATTGTATTGACTGCATTGTAGTGACTCCAAAAGCAATCTGTTGCACTGTCACTTTAAAGAAATATACTCAGGCTGATTCACAACGTTTAAATGGTGATTTGCAGGGTGAGAAATGTATCAACCACTTGGTATTCTCATCATGTCAAAGACACCTAGTTGTTCAGCTCTTTCTGATAATTTACCACAGCCAGTTTGAGCCAAGCATTCATTTTGCAGACTGCAGAAGAGTTGCACCTACTTTAAAACAAGCGTGAAGAGGAGGAAAATTAGGTCCTTTACTCCAGTGGTGTAATGCAGTCACTGAATCCATCTAGCCTACCTCTTTTTAAAAATAAATCATTATTTTTAATGCTTTTAGTATCCAGACCTCTGCTGGCTGTCCTGAGCACTGACAAGGGACTTGCCCACTCTAAATTCTTTCACTTCAAATTGTCTCATGCCTTCACCAACTGTGACAGCTCAAAGTCAGAAATGATTCCTTCCTGTCTACCCGCAACAGTGGGGAAAAATCAAATCTTTAACTTTCATATACCCAAACGAGGAGAGCTTAACTTTAATTTGGGTTATCAGCAAACAGTGTGATTGCCTTTGGGAAAATAATGTTAATTTATCATTCTCATCTCTGGAAATTCTGTTCATAATATCATTAATAGGGCAGATGTCCTTCTGTTTTCAAGGGAAATGATGTCATTTCTGTCCAATAGGTTGACTGATACCCCCCATAATATAAAACTGAGCCTTTAATCAGCAAAAGACATGCTTCCTGAAGGTGGGCAGCTCCTTCAACTCCTGTCAAATTAACTTACGCTCACGCATTCAAACAAGTAGGGTGGAGAAACCACAATAAAATAAGAGCCACAAGAACAAAAAACAACTACTTCCAAAACACAATGGCTACATGTTGACTAAAACCACAGAGAAAAAAAATAAAGAATAATTTGCTCCATAGAAAACTGTAAGCACTCTAATCACAGTCACTGTGATGTCTAATGAACCACCACTGAAGTGTCAGTTCTGGCACTGAACGCAAGCCTAGGGCAGCTTGGGCTTACACAGCTCTGAGCCTCATTTTGCCCTCTTGCTTGCATCTATGGTCCGTGTCTCCAACATCAGCTACGTTTCCATGCAACGGGACAGAAGGCCCACCACTCCTCTGAATACTGGAGTTACTCTAAATAGCAGAACAAGAAGGAATACCCACCTACTGTTCCACTGTTTTTCCTCTCAGACTCAACAAGCCTCACCACCCCTCCTTTTGTCGCAACAGATGAAAGGGCAACTGATGCTTGAAACAAGGACTGAAGACGAATATAGGGGTGCATACTCAGGTACTATAATTAGGAGTACATCCTCCTAAACATGAATAAAGAATCTCTAAGGTAAGAAGAGGCAGCTGCTATTTGCCCATTACACAGGTTGGGGGCTGCATACAAGGCTCAGTGCACCTTCTGCACTCACTGATAACTGAGGACTGCCAATTCCTCATGGAACTGACCGAGTCCTCAATTTCTCAGCATCTGATACAGCATGCTAAGGTCACATTGCAGTGCGACACAGATCCAATGACACAGAACGTCTAGACTAAAGAAAATTGACAACCTCCACCGTTTTAAATGTATACCAGATGAAGTGAAACATCAAAGGAGCCTCTTCTAATGGGCTTTTTGGCATGTGGTCCTTTGTTCTTAACAAGTCAGCACCAGCTGCTGTGTCCATAATGCCAAGTCAGTAATGTCCCTGGCCAGATTCTCGGCTGATGTAAATCAGCGTAGTTCCTCTGAAGGCAGCTTTTTCTATTGGTTGACATCAGCCAAAAATCGGACTCCTCGTGTTTAGCAGGTGTGTGCCAAAGTAAAATCTGCTGTGCCATATTTCACGTTTCTCCTGCCCTTACCGTCACTACTGCTGAACATATTCTCAGGCTGAAGAATCAATTAGCATCATCTGTGTAGCTCCTCAACTTTCTATACAATAAATTCCACATTGTACGGAACAGCTTTCATCTAATTATATCCTGTTTTATATATATAATACATATATACATGTGCATGCATACTAATCTCATATTCTAGGCTATTGTATGCTAACTTGCTTATAAGCAGAAGGTCAGGTGAGAACACTAGGTAGGCTGAATTCATTCATCACAGCATTTCAATTAATATTTAATAATTGAAAGTAAATACTTCTAATAGTCTTTAGTTTTAAGACTGCTTACATTAATCCATTCTGATTACTTTGAGTGAATATTAGTTTAATGGTGACCTCCAAATATTTTCCCAATATTCAAATATCTCAAATACCAGAGGATTTCAATGTATTTTTCAAACTAAAACATTATTTTGCAGGCAGCATCACACTGAAATCCCACAGTACCCACTGTTCTAATTTCACTCCAATAAAGGTATATATGTTTACATGCACACAGATAGACATGGACACAATACAAAAAGTTTAAAGAAGCTCTTGAAACTAATTAAAATTTAGTTACTTCCTCCTTGGCATATATGCTGCTGGCTTCAGTAATCGTTAATAAAACTCCTACTTAAGAAGGAAGGACAACTTTATAGCCACCTGGGCCCTTCAACAGTGCAAAATGCCAGATCCCATCTCAGTTTACCCATCCATTGCCTCGTATTGCTTTAATTAAGTAAATTATACTTTCAAGTCACCTCTTGGTCAGTTTGGTGAAAAAATACAAACAACTACCTTGCAATACAATAGTAGCTCTCACTTTTGTCTCATTCACTGATTTAAATGCGCTTTCTCCATCTTGAGTGCTATCTGTCACCACTACTCCATTTCCGAATTCAGCAGAACAGATGCTGGTAGTGCAGCCCCTGTGAGACCCCTGTTAGGATTAGCTCCTCTGAGAGCCCATTGCATCACATTCACCTCCAAACAGTGACTCGTGACTACATCATAATCCTCACTTCCCTACTTTGGGGTAACTTCCATAGGCGATGAGTGCTGTATTCTCCATGTCTTTGACATCTCAGCATAGGGTGCGACAGCCAGGGCAGTGCACAGCAACTCCATTGGATTTAAATTTATCTCCACCACAGCTATTCCTCCTTAATAGCTCTGCACAGCAGCCTTGGGCATGCCAACAGAAGAAAAAACGCAGGTGCAGACATTATAAGAGTTGAAGTGCTAGCAGAAATCATTTCAGTTTATAACAAAGCTGAGTTTTGTAAAGGTGCTTAGGCATCAAGATGTTTGATCTAAGCTTAAACAGATAAATCTGGATGCTGGATTTTATAATCTTACATAGTAAAGTGACGATTTTATCTAATCAAGAGGTCAAAATGTATTTAAATGTGTTCTTTTTCCTTCTCTTTGCCCCCTTTTAATAATTCAGCCCATTGTCAAGTAGCTAAAAGACTGTAAAAGATGAATAGAGAAGTAGATATTCACGTGGAGCACGTTCTTCATGAAGGATGGGTAACAAATTAAGATTAAAAGCGTTTATGCCTTTCACAGAAACAAGACTAATCTTTTCATTTTTAACTAACCTTGTATTTAGGAGACATCAACTGCAAACAGTAAAGGGAATTGCCACAATGACCTAAAAGCAGCGTTAGCAAGTTCTGACAGCTTGTTAAAAGCTGCGACCGAAGGCTGGCAGATCCACATCGACTGCCTGTGACGTGGACCTCACAGAGCCTGGCCAAGGCTTTTGCTCAGCTGTATCTCTCTGAGGTGGCTCTTGTAGCTGTTACTGGGGACATTTCACATTAGTATGTACGCGTTCCTTAAGCTGCCCAAAAGATTTACATCTTGACCCCTCGCTAAAAGTGAATGCAATCACATCTTATGACTGCATGTCTTTCCACATCTGAAGACTGACTTCACACAAAATACGGATTTTCCAGCACTTACAGTCCAATTTCTTGCCAGAAGCAAAGTATCCAAAGCAATGGAGCCAACAGAAGATACAATCCATAGTGGTGAAATCACAAAGCCATAATCAGTCCTTGGGATGACATAGCATGAGACATGGCTTTGAATGTTAACTGAGACCAGGACTGTTGGATTTCTAAGCATAACTACCATCTATGAGCAAAGCCCAAGATTTACATTTCTTAATATGCCTAAAATATCCTTTTCATATGTGGCAAACTGTGGAAATGTATACCTCTGGAGATTATCTGGCTCAATCTCCTACTGAAAGTATGGCCTTGGATTAGAGGCCATACATAAGAGCCATGTAAAGCCAAGTCCAGAATGCTTGGATTAGAACATGAAATGGTATGAGTAATACCATAAGAGTCACCGTTGCTTTAGTGAAGTCACATAAAAAAAAATTAAGAAAAGGCACAGCAAAAAGGCCACGACTCAACCGGCCCCATAGGAAAGAGCAAAGCTGGGCCCTGTAAAACAGAAGTATGTGGGTACCCATCCCTACACAGGTACTGGCAAGACAGCCTATGTATTCTTAAAACTACATTTGCAGACTTCATATAGAAAAGTTTAGCCTTGAATGCAACTGTTCCATTCTTTGGCCATGGTGATATTATTACTGCTTTTATTTCTGCTGGCAGCAGTCCGTTGCCTACAGCTGCGCACTAATATAAACTCAACTTTCTGGGTCACCAGAAATGTGACAAAGAGCTCTCTGCAGTTCCTTCATCCACAAGATAATGACATCAAAGTATTAACATGGTGTCAAAAGTTGTTTGTTGCCTCTTCTTTTCCAATTTTCTTTCTTCTTAAGTATTTCATTTCACAGATATTTAATTGCATAAGCATACGATAGACCTTAATACAAATAGATATGAGCTAGTACATACTGGAGGAAAAATGTATAGAAAGAGTTGGGAATCTGTAGTGGTATAAAGGACTTTGCTGATGTTACTTTACTGTAGTCACAAAGCATCATCATGCAATACAGGTCTTGCAGTTTTAAGCTGAATATGCAGAAGTTCCACAGCACAGAACAGGAAGGCAAGGGCCCCATTATAGCTTTTGTTTCTCTCAATACTTAAAACTAGTCCAGGAAAAAAAACAGCCAACAAATAAGCAAATGTGACAGGCTGTAGGACTGTACCAGATTTGCACTACAATGGAACACTGGATCCAATAGATCCCTTCTGTCCCTCACTTTGTAGATTTTGGAACAGATTTTGAATAGATTTTGGAATATGGCAAACATTGTCTTTCATTTTCTCCCAGGTTAAAGTCATACCAATTGCCTTTCATTTTAACGAGCAATGTAGATGCCTTGTGAATTTAACTGGGTTTCTTATGATATGTCACATTTAATGGCTGACAGCTATGCAAGAACTTATTACTTTTGGGATCCTGGTGAGAAAGACTGCTGTTTTTTAGCATTATACTGGCTTATTATGACATTTCACACAGGAAAGTGGTAGTAAGCAGATAAACACCTTCTTATACATTACAAGAGATCTGATCAAGAGAAATATATATCTTTACATTCTACATTATTGCTGATACAAATGGTGGAAGCAGTTAAAAAGGTAACACTTCCCATGTTTCTTAACACCTGTATTCTTGTGCATACAAATGGTGGAAGTTGCTTTTAAAAAAGCAATATTTCTCAGCCAGTTACCTCACTTCCTTTTTCCAGTAGAACTAGGGAACCATGAGCAAACTCCTGTTTCACTTTCTAATTACTTCTAGTAAAAGTCATCCTTTCATGGCCACCACTGCTTTGCCAAGCCCATGTGAAATCTCAATACTATTCTAACCCTTGTTTTTTGTGACGTAACACAAAGTCCTTGGATGCCACTGACTTAAGCCCTGAATACATAACACTACCTATGAAAAATCTCAGGAAGGCACTGTTATTTTAAATTAGGCACACAATGAAGCATCTCTGTGGAAGACCCTGGCCCTGCTGATAGTTTTCTTAGTGGTAAAGCAGGACTGAGTAAAGCAGTGCCTTCTCACCATTTGTGCCTTGATATCTGCAAGAGAAGCGAGTGCAGAAATAACAGCAAGGTACAGAAGGATGGAGCAGGACATGTTTTGCACCTTGCTCTCACCCATCAGAGAGCATGCAGTTCCTCATCATTTTTTTTTTTTTTCTCCCCAATTACAAACTGGGAAGATGAAGGTACAAGCTTAGGAAACAGCTTATGTCATATATGTGCCCTCAAATCAAAAAGAAACTTGTAAGTACAAGGTAATTGCAATTAAACATAGCCCAAGGTCACAGGATATAAGGGTGGTAAGTTCTAACCTTAGCACATTTGGCAATAACCAGACTCTCTCACTGACATTCTTCCCATCCACGCTGCCTTCCTGGTGAGTCAATAAACTCAGCTGTGGTTATTCAACTGCACTGTTACATAGCTGCTGCAGCCCAGTGCAGTGGAAGCTACACCATTCTGGGCACAGAGCAATCCCCACGGCCACTTTCCCGAGAGCAACGTTGTGAAGAAAATACTGAGTTTGCAAAACGCTTGGAGATATTTGGAACAAATGTGCTAAAGCTTTGCAAAACATTCACTTTGCTTATAGAGGCCAAGGTTTATTACTGTGGCCTTTCTAAATAATAAATCTGATCATTTTCAGTTATAAGGAGCACAAAATCAAGCTCAGTGGAGCCATCTCATTCTTAATCTCATATCATGAAATTCAGCCCTTCTGCAAAGAGAGAATTATTTTTGGGGCTAAACACTTGCATGTTGCTGAGAGAAAAATAAATAAGTTACACTTACAAAAGGTTAAAACAGAGGTTGTGAAGACAGGCAAAGTTTTCTCTGTCACCTGGTGAGCAGCATGCATCACTAGCACGGCAGATATATTCACAGTAGTCCTGAGATTGTGAATGTCTGTGTTGTGTTCTGACTAAGCATGCCTTTGCAGAAGCAAAGATTACTGTTATCTGCTCACGTATAATCAGTGTGGTGGGTCTGTTCCAGCCTGAATTGCTGCTCCACCAGACTGAGGCTTATGGAAATGACTTACCTGCCTCACCACTTGAATTAGAAAGATGGAGAGAAAATGTAGTGCGATAGCTGCCAGACTGCTTATCATCATCTTGCTTTGTTGTTGTTGTGCTGTTAGGTCCTTTAGGTGCATGCCCAGATGCTGGAAGTTCAAAGGCACAGACTCTTGTCAAAGGGCATTTAGTAACCAAATAGCCTTCATTTGTTGTCTGTTTATTAATTGCATTACGTTCTGTTAAAAGTGCACTCCTGTTTGTTCTGCGTGGAGCCTTGTTTTCTCTCAGGAGCTTTATCTGAAGCATCTTCTCTATTGACTCTCCATTACCTATACCATCTACTCCATCTGCTGTTAATCTAGACGAACTACAATTTATAGTGAAGGACAACGCTGATCTATAAATTTTTTGGCATTTAATTCGAGGTCGGTCAAGGCACACGTTGAGTGACTTGTCTATGTAATAGATGGGATTTGGACACTGCTGAGAAACCTGAAGGCGGACAGATGAGGTGAATGAAGGCAGTACTTTCTCTCTCCCATCGCTGCTTTGAAGACCCACACCGTTCTCCCCATTTCTGAGGCTGAAAAACCTCTCACGCAGCTCTCTACTTAATTTCGAGCAACAATCAGAAACCTGTGATGGAGTGACTTTGGGGTTTGCTTGGTCAGGTGAAAGTCGGTGGTGGAGGGCAGCAGGGATCTCACTCAAGGTGGGGGACACAGCATGGGGCTCCGGCACAGCCCTGGGTCCCCAGGTTGGATGGTTGGAGCCCGCAGCGACACGCCGGGCTGTAATGGTTATGGAGGCAAAACCCTTCTGCTTTTGACACTGTTTTCCATCTGTGATGGGACAGTCTGATGGAGAGGTGGTATCACCTAAGGATGATTGAATTTCTAATCGGCTGGCAAGTACAGCAAACATGCTGTTAATATTTACTGAACCATCCTTAGTCAAAGATTGCTTTGTGTGCCACACGCTGGGCTGGGGGGTCACAGCCTGCATCAGCAAAGCAGACTGATTTTCTTTCAGTTTAGTCTCATCAATCATCTGTGAAATGACTATTGGTGAGATCAATTTTCTATTTGTTGATGACAGAGATTCCTGAAAATGAAAAGATTCAGATTATCAACATATTCTATCATAACATATGTAACTGTTTTTCATCTATCACACAACACAATTTTGTTCAAGATCTCTTGTTAAATTTCTATTCATATTACTTCCCCCTCCATCTTAAAGCACGCATTCTTAAAGTCAGCTCTGAATTGCCAGGGAGGCTCCAGTAAATATTTTATCCAGCCTAAAAATATATTTGAATTAAAAATGTGTATCCTATACTATTAATTGCAGTATTTATATATAATATATATATTAATATATATATTAATATATATTGCTGCAATTGGGATTTGGGGCGGCTATGTTTTTAAAAAATTGACCCATTGAAGGCATTGACAATTTTGAAGTCTGCTCTTGTCATTATGGCCTGCCAGGGTTTTAAATGCATTCAAGTGAGTTACAGATCATTAGCCTGAAGGTTCACGTGTGTGCCATCATGTGCTGTAGGGAGTACATGGGCATTTGTCATTGATGCTTTATGACCTGACTGGTAAAAAAAAGCATGGAAAAACTTCCCCATGTTCTCTCTGATTAAGGTGGTATTATTTCCTACAAGTGCTACAGGCACAATTTTAATTCATCAGTTCCTTCTTGCTCATCAAATGCAAAACCACATTGTCCAAGTTGGACTGACTGTGGCCCACACTCATGTTTCTGAGCATGGCAGTAAGCATCTTGACAGACCATATGCTGCTTCATTTGATGGGATAAAAGTAATGCTTTTATGTTAAAGCTATTTAACAGGGAGTAAACCCGAGTTGAAAATCTCCAGCTCTTATCATCCACAAAGCTCGTCACAGGTGATATGCAGTAAGGCATCTCTGTGCTGCTCTAAATTGGCTGATTAGATTGCTTCTGCCCCAGGTTCCTAGATTTTGCAATCCTAACAGATAAAAAGCCCACTGAATTGTCATGCAAAATCAGAGGATTTGCTCTGTAATGAAAGTTCATTCAATTTAATTTAGAGTTTAGGTCCTATTTGCTAGCCTGTACTGTTCCTGCTTATTGTGCATTCATCTCAGCTCTCGGCATCCATATCATCTGCTAATCAATGCCAGTGCTTAACCAGTATTTCACCCTGCTCTGAAGCCCAAGGGAAAAACCATAACTGAGCTCCCATCCCTTGTGCATGGAAATAACACAGAATAATGGCTCCTTTTGTAGCTCTTGGGAAGGCTGTTTTGGGAACCCAAATAAGTAGAGCTGGATCAAGAGTTTATTAACGAGGTGAAACGTCAGGTAAATTTTATCAATTTTTAAACCAGCTGCCTGTGGTTTTGACAATTCAATAATTTCACAGCCCCAGGGAAGGCATTTTCTTCCTTCTTTGCAAAAACATTTGCCTTACGTTTTCTGCACTGCATTTACTTCTACCTATAGGTTTAAGACCTTCGCATGACTTCTAAAACTCTCAACTTCCCTGAGATTTTTACGAGGCCTGAAGAAGGTTCCTCGATACACTTTATTTTGTGGAGGCATCACTTGCTGTAGCAGCTGATATGACATTTATTTATTCTGTTAAGGGCTGTACAGATGGAAACTTCATGCAAGAGTCCAAAAACACGTCAAAACTTATCTCTATTAGCTTCGGATACAAATTTTAGGTAATTCACTTCTTTTGCTGCTTGAGTAAACATACTCTTCCCTCCTCCCAACCTCTGGCAGAGAAGTGAATCTTT
The DNA here is from genome assembly GCF_019238085.1 of Lagopus leucura. Lineage (NCBI taxonomy): Eukaryota > Metazoa > Chordata > Aves > Galliformes > Phasianidae > Lagopus > Lagopus leucura. The sequence continues at coordinate 9,712,142 of NW_024962256.1, forward strand.
AAGGTTTGATCAACCGATTCTATGTTCTTTGGGAGTTTTCAAGCCTCACTGCATCTTGCAGAAAAAGCATGCACTTACACCAAGTAATTGTGGTGAACAGAAAACCTCAGGCATTATCCTGGGAACATCGGAGACAGAGCACTGGTAATTGGGATACTACTTGATTTAAACCCCTGGGAGGTCTTTATTATTATTTTTTCCCCCAACAAAACATGTTGGGTTTTTTTTCCCCCCAACAACAGCACACTGACTCACAGCCTCTTTAGCCATCATTTTATTTGGCTTTTTGGCTATGTAAGCTGAGCACAGGGAAACAAAAATCAAGCCTAAACACACTGTTCAGCATCCAGCATCTGTTTTTAAATCTAAACGCCTTCTGCTGATCTACCTATTATTTACTCATCCTACCTCTGCAAAGCTTGGTTTTCTCTCCACAGCACTCTCCTGCTGTTGGTCTGTGCATGTCCTGTTACCGCCCCACTGCTTCCATGCTGCTCCTAGGAAACAAACACAGGGAAAGAAATGTTATCACCGGCGTCCTGGAAGAGATGGATGATGAAGTGTGGCTTTAAGCAGAGTGCAAGCAGGAGGGAGAGCGTTCTGGTAAGTGATCTGCCTGCCCTGGGAGCTGGCTATAGGAAGGATCACATTTCCCCCGTTCTCAGGAGAGGAGTTTGGGCACTGCTAGGATGCTTTGCAAAGACACATTTGGGGACAGCTGCACAACCTGTACATGTCTGAGCACAGCTTGTATCTCTCAGCCACTGGTTCACCTGTACGCAAGGCGTGTGTGTGGGATAAGTAGGGGAGATGGGAATTGCCTTCAACAAACTTCCCTTCTGCCTGATCTGCAGAACCTGAGAGCACAAACAAGCACGTTCATGGACTGGATGCTGTAAGACTCCTCTATTCTGGGCTCAGTTGTCTTAACATTTGAAGAACTGCAGTAATTTTGAATAATACTCACAAATACCGTTACGCCATTTCCAGTTCAGTGATGATATCCTACCTATGATATCAATCTCTAAGCTTCTTTTTACCCTTTTTACAAAAATTAATTCCCACGTAACACAGAATCCGGGACACTGCAATGGTGCATTCCATTGGCTGTCAGTCGTTAATTAGAAATGACATTACTTCCCATATGGTAATAAACACAACCTCTGGAGGTTAATTTCCAAAAATTCTCTATTTGAACTGAAATTTTGTGACATTATAAAGAGTAGAAACGAAAGAGGGGGAACACGTCAGCTCTGTCCTGAAGTCTCACCATGGGACAGCAATCACAGAACAGGTTGATTGATGAACTTTCTCCTTCACTAAAGGAGTACTGCACCGATACAGCTCCAAAACACCAATGCCACTGTATGTACATATAGCTGGTAGGAAAATAAAAAAAAAAGAGGTTTGCCCTTCTCCTTGTGCCACAGAAAGTCCCGAGGAACAGAGAAAACATCTGGAGTCATTGGCCACAGAAAGGGGGAAAAAAAAGGAATCCAGAAAGTAGCTGGAGTGGAGGGCTCAGTGCACTTTTACTTATTTTTACAAAGAAATCACACAGTTTAAACGGATGAAAATGCAGTGAACAAGATCACAGTAACTGCTGGCAAAACAGATGAGAGAGACACCATCAGAGCCTGCTCCTCGTGGTTGAGATGCATGGTGAAAAGGAGGTGCTGCAGCAGAGATGGTAACTGCTAGGTGGGCTCCATGGAAAGAGAACAGCCAGCATATCAGCACCCAGGTGAATACATGAGGATACATTCATAATGTCGACCTTTAAACAACTAAATAGGAAATAACTTGCAGAGAAGGATAAGGAAGAAATTGTTGGATTGAGTTAAGGCAAGACATCAGGGAATTTAGAGTTTTCAGAAACAAAGCATAACATAATTAAAGCAAAAAAAAGATGTAATTAAAGCAAAAACTTTGCTATCAACCATTTTCCTCAAACACTTTACGGTAAAAAAACCGCAGTTGTCTCAAATGGAGCTGTGAAGCTACAACAGGAGAACATCAACTTGTGAACGTCAACTAGTGTGCAAAGAACTCAAAAAGGTTGGCTGGAGATAAATCAGACCAGAAAGCCATGTTTTGCCAGATGGTCTTTCGTGAAGTTCATTCAAATGTATTTTCAGCAGAAGAGAAATTACTGAATTCTACAGGGTCCAACAAGAACAAGCCATCAAAGTCCACAACAGTTTATTATGTGTAATCTGTAAATTATTCTTAAAGTAAACTCCTGTGATAATCTCTAGGTAAAACCTTCCAATTTCACTGAGACATTTTGAAATATATTAGTTAATTCTTGCTTAACTTCAAAAAAGTAGATGTTTCTGGAGATGTGAAGGAAGTATGTATTTTCTTTGCTAAATCATCCAGAGGGGAGTTTCACATTGCCTTGTGTACCCTATGCTGTGCAATAATATTCTCATATTACTACAGATATTCTGTTCCTTCAAAATTCTCAGATTTTTGGTGAGTCACTCAATCTGATTGCTGAAAGAGACTAAATAAATGGTAGTGGTGGCAAAAGGTCCAGTCATTTTCCCAATATTATCATCTTAGAAGCTTTACATTTGTTAACTAACATCAACAAACAAAACAAACTCTTACAAAAGAGCTTGAATCTATGTTTGTAATGACAACTCTTTGGGGAGCACAAGGGTTTAGCTGTGTCCCAAGCAGAATGTTCATGCAAATTCTCATTGCTGACAAAACATATTGCACTGTAACTCTTGTTGCACAAAGAACGCAAAGTTCAGTCTTTTCTTGATGCAAAAGCATAAAAGAAACAGCATTTCAAATACTTTCCATCTCTGTGGGGAGCATAAGAAACTTATTTCTGAGCTGAAATCCTGAGGATTTGCTTAACCTCCCCTTCCCACTGCGACCCACCTCTCCAGCTTACAAACGAGAGATGTGATTAGAAACAAAGGAGCAAACACTGGCATATAAACTTTGTCCTGTTGCACCCTCGCTGTTTTCAGTCCCCTGCCCCCAATACTCTTTGTTGAACCTAATGATATACTCCTTGGCAAGGCATCTGGACATCCGGCTACAGACCAGGGTTTTCCTAATTACAGAGTGCAGCTGGAACCAATTCTCCCAGTCTCGAGTGCCTGGATGTCTGCCTCAGGCCAACTGGCAGCCAGCTCAGATAATGATTCAGAAAATATGTACTCAGAGCTCAGCTTGCAGATAAATTGCAAAGGTGAGGGTGCTGGTGAAAAATAGTGCACTGCGATTATTTAGGACACACAAGACATTCTGGTCTGCAGCCAAAAATGATTTTGCACGAAGTTCAAGACATACATGAAAACAAGCAACATATAACACCATTTTGCCACTGTTTCAGGTCCTTGCTGGAGATCCTGCAGGCTGCCGTGCTGGGGTGGCCTTTGGTGGCAGCCAGTGTGACACCACAAAGGGCTGGAATCATTTTAGAGCGCTGGTCCTGGCCTCCTCTCTGGTTTTTGTCATGAGAGTTGCATATTTTATTCATTTACTACTCATATGCTGACAAATTTCAAACTCATGTCAGCACTTCTGATCTCTTCTGCTCTGCTCAAAGACCCATGCTGATCGCGTCTGAGGTCCCGTCTGTGCCACCAGCATCACCTCAAAATGAACTCCTTGAACTTCCCTCAAAATGCCATAAAACAGCTCTGCAGAACATACACAGTGGTGCAAGAAGGGGAGAACTGAAAAATGATTGTTTTTCCAGATCTTTATCACATCTTCTAAAAGACCTCCAAGGAGTCTTGGGCTTCCTCCTAGGTCCAGCAGTCACCCAAAGAGACTCAGATTTCCCCCTCAGGACTGGGAGCTAAAGGACATTGATGGCTTGACTGTAGGGCCAAGCACAAGAGCAATCACTCACTTAATACAACGTCTTCAGCATAACTTAAAACATTTTTAAGCCTAATTTTTTTTCCTGATACATATTATTCCTACATTAAGTTATCTTCAGATAAACCATATTGTTAAAACCAACTTGAAGGCATTTATTTATACTTCCTTCTGTTTAAAACACTGTATTTATTTGAATTTTTCTGTGGGTTATTTAATTCAGATACCTGAGGAAGCCACGAGGAAAACAAAGTCATCATTAAAGATTCACTGCTTTCCCTCTCCATAAGGGCTGGAAGAGATCATTATTCACTTCCTGAAATCTGAAATGAGTCATCCAGAAAAACTATCCAGACATTATAGAAATGCCTAAGATGAAAGCCAAGTCAGAATAAACACCAGAACCAAATCCGCTTCTCCTGGTCTTCTTCATGTGTCATAAAGAAACAATATCATAAAATTGCAGAGAGATGTCAACTCTAAAATAAATCTCCAACAACCAAGCTACAGCTCACAGGCACAGCACTAAAAGGAGAGATGGATAAGTGTTGAAAATCCCTCATTGTACTTATGTCCCTGCTGATATTAAATTGATTTACAGGGGATCTGCTGGAGGACGTTGAGCTTGCTTTTAAGTGGTCAGCGTGATGTGTCTCCAGAAGGTGCCGGCATGGGCACAGTCACGCCACCCTTTAGGGATATTATTCTAAGACTTCAGAAGTGATGTTAAGATCTAGGAGGAGGTGAGGTGTTGTGTTGTTGATGGTCTGAGGGCGGCACCCCAGTGAAGATGGGGCGCAGGCATGGATGGGAAGGAAGGTGACCTCGTAGCCACACATGGATTTTACTTTCTTCACGTATTCTCATAAAAATACACCTCATTTTCATCTCCTCAGGATTTGACATTCTGCTACCTTCATGTAAGAACAGACAGCAATTTCTTCCTAAGTGAAGATACTTAAGGAGCATGTGTTGCCACCCTGAAAGCTCAAACAAAGCTCGAAACCACGCTGTACTCACCCATCAAGAGAGAATGGCAGAGGGAGAGTACATCAGTCCCGCTACAGTATTTTCGCTGCACTCTTCTTACAAGTACCAGGCATCTACTTACAATGGGGGTCAAAATGCAATAGAGATTTAAAGGGAGAGAAAGGCGCTGCCAGCTCTTTTCTTGAAATCTTTCTTGCAGTGAAAAAAGCCAAAGCCAATACAAACAAGTACACTGCCACAAAAGAAAGTGTTTTAATGCAGCTGTACAAAGATAACAGTATTTTAAGGTAGCTGTGCTGGGAAGGTTTTCAAATCAGACTAAGTAATGCCTGAACTCATTTTGGTTTGAACAGGATTCATCATGTAAACAAAATAGAGAAATATTTTTTTAAGATGTCAGGATGGATTGTCTTCTATTAGAAGTAGCATCATGAGATTTGTTAACTGAATTATCTTTCCCTGCTTGCACACCTTGAAGCTGTAGCTGACTGCCTGCAGAGATGATTACAGGATCCACCACGGAACGGACGAATGAATTCTGGTCTGCTATCAAAAAGCCAGAAGTCGTAAATCTCTCATTATCCATGCCATTAGAAGCAAGGTGCTCATCAGGGGGCTAGAAAGAGCACAGGAATTATATCTTGACACCTATGCATAAGAGAAAAATATCTTGTTTTCATTATACGCTGCTATTACTCTTTATCTTCACCTAATAAAGTGAGGAATCTCCCCCAGCATATCCATCACACAAACACACACACAGAGCTAACAAAGCAGGTTCTTTACTTTCTCATTTCTGTTTTGGCCTGCTCCACCAAAGATTTTTTGTTTGTTTTGTATCTATTTGTTGGTTGTGGGGTATTTTTTTGGGGGGGGGGAAGGAGGGGGGGGAGGGGGCAGGGAGAGGCAGTTTTAATTTTCAGTTGTACAGGGATAAAAGCATTTCTAGGTTTCTCTTGGCAGCACAAACTTACACTAACAAATGTCAGTTCCCGGAAGCAGCAGACCTGCTGAAGCCCAGCTGCGTGGGCATAACTCAGGCCAAAGACTCAAATGGGAGCACACATGAAGATTTAAACTGACGTAGATACCACTTCTTCGGTCTAAATAAGATGGTCTGGCATTGGAGCTCCCTACTGGAGCTCTTCAGAGATCTTTATAAAATACAGTAGGAATAGAATGGGGAAGCTCAAAGAGAAGCTATTAGAGGGGGGATATTTAAGGCGCGGAGAATTGGATTGGATGATGATGAAGGATAATATCACATAATAGCGAAATCATACTCTTCCATTATTTTTCTTCAGTACTTTCATTGCAGAAATGGAAGAAATGTCATAAACGTCACAGATATTCATTCCTGTGGGAGCATAAGGAAGAACCTCGGATACAGTGAGTCACTGAGCTCCCCAGTGCTGGTTAAATAAGAAGCAAAGTCCTAAAAGCTCCATGGCTTCCCACTCTGATGACTGGCAGACAGGTCTCTCTGTGCACTGCTAAAAGAAAAGCAATGCTGTCCATATGTTTCACTGGGATTCTGGGAAGTGGATACTTTATATAATTTGGACAAGTTTTCCAAAGAGGATTACGCAAAGCAAAACAACCAACCAACCCTCTTAGGAGATGAGGACACTCTACTAGAAATCCTTTCAAGTCTGTTTCCAGTACAAGGTGCTTTATCCCCAAAATGAGGTAAGAGCCATGAGGAAGCACTAGCAACACGTAAGGGTGATGACAACTTTGGTTTGTTGTCAGAACTGTGGTTTGATCGCTTCCCCCCACCCAAGAAAAGTCTTCCCACAGAATCTGTTGTACCGTTATTTGGCGTGTCAGTATAAGGCGTAAGTAATAGAAACATTTCATACAGAAAGAGGTACTAGAAGAAACCCTCTACCATTCTCAAAGTCCCTTTCCCAGTGTTTTATCAAGGCATCCATATTTTAGTGACCACGTCCGTTTGTGAAGGCACAAGAATGTTTAAGACAGCCAAAAAATCCTTCAGTGACTGTAAACATAACAAATACTACGCATAAGCAAACAAAGGAAAAGCAGTATTGTAGCCAAAAAGTGTATTTATGAGCAGTTATTCCAGCATTATTATGTGTATTCATGTAGAGGTCATAACACACGCAAAATTTTACAAGGCATAAATGAGTCTTCTAAATAAAAATTCCACTGGTGTTACTCAGAACTGGTAGCAATTATAAGCATTTGCCTAAAGCATCTTATGCACAATAGGAGCTAGAGGTAATTCAATATTTCTTACATCTCACCTGCTTTTGTGAGAGAATGACTTTAAGATAAGAAACTGTAAAGTTGGCAACAGAAAACCTGTGCACTATCTGCTATGCATGCATTTGGTGACTTTATATATATCCTTGCTGCGGGTTATTTTGCTTTATTGATTTTCTTTCCTGTTAATACTCTTAATACAGTGGTGATAGATGCTGTTGGTACAGATACTTTTGTCAAGATATCAAGATAATTGATTCCAATACACATCTATATTAGTCCAATTCTGTTTCCAAAACAAAACCAAAACAACAACAACAAAAAAATACAGGATGTTTGCACGAGCCAAATTTGACACTAAAAGGTTTGTACAATGGAACTAAACTCAGTTCCAGCACCAGTCATGCCAGATTTAATACAGACATTTCATGTTACTTTTGTATAATAGAAGCATTCAGTTTCGTATAATACTTGAGATATTATTTCTTTCTGGAAAGTCATTCGCATTAACTGATGTGATTGCAGACATCAGAAACTGCTTGATTATACTGGATGCAGTAGGCTAGAACTAAAAGAAAAATTCAGTGCTCAGAGGATGAAAACCACAATAGCTACGATTTAAATAAGTGCAAAGCCTAAAACATTAGATTTCCAAGGCTCTAGCTCAGTGATGAAGCAAATAGTTTTATTTTACATAATTTAAGAGCACACAGCTCCCACTGTTTTCAGCCGCCATTGCCTTGCCTCAGCACTAACCATGCGTCACACAACTGAACGCGGTAATTATTCTACCACATAAAACTTTCCAGTTGGTGAGATAATACCTACATTTACCTTTTGAGGGGACAGTAAAACAAATCTTTGTTTACAGAGTGTTTTTACCACGCTTTCGTGCTTTGTTCGACCATGAACATCACCTTTTTGAGTTCCTCTGCAGTAGGTTTAGAAACACAGATCATTCTAGAGATTCAAACAGAAACACGTTGGAAGAGAAAACAGGGCATTGCTAGGTTCAGCAGAACTGATAATTGGTAATTGTTTTTTTTTTAATAAAAGAAAGTCTTTCAGTTAAAAAAACGGACGGTGCAGAATTTAACCTTAACTTTTAGCGTCTCCTAAGTACCAGTTGGAAAGTAATGACATTAAGAGTTTTCAGGCTCTCTTTTGGCAGCAGACATCACCTGAATGAGAACACGTGGGACTGGGATCCACCAGCACCCACGGACCCAAAGCCACAGCAGCCCAGCCAGACCCAGTGGCTTTCCCAAGTAGAAACAACCTGCTGCCTAGCAACAACCCAAAACTCCTGGTTGTTTGTATATGTCTTTTTTTTTTTTTTTTTGTGCACAACTAAAAGCTTTTCCACCAAATTATTCTGTTCAGCAACATCAGATCTGCAACAGATGGGTAAGAAAATGCATTTTGCTTTATTTGCAGCAATTTCCCTGCTCTGTGGTGTTACATTCACAACACGCACATGAACTCCCCAACACCTTTTGATGCAAAACCAATCTGGGAAGTATTTCAAAATGCGAGTAGTTATATTCATAGTAGTTGTCTCCCAGGAGCTACTCCTATGAATAAAGTCATTCACATACCTACATCCATAAATACGTATCTGGATAGCAAGGCACAATTATGCTTGCATGAAATTTGTCCCTATGTTTTAGAAGACCTGTCTTTTATCCTAAATAATTACTACCCATGAATAAATTGAAAGTAACAGAAAAATAAATAAAGCTGACAAAACAAAACATTTCTCTACTGTACCCTCTACTTGGATCCAGTTTTAACTTGATTTTCAGAACAAACTTGATTTACGTTCAGTCCTTCCATCTGTCCAACCTCAGACTTTGAATCTCATGGGCTGCTTCAACCAGTGTAACAGGAGGGTCAATAACTTATCTCACTGTAAAAGTAAGTAAATAAACAGATGAAATGATTTTGTGGAAACAAGAGGCCACCCCAGAGAGAAGCGCATTGGTTCTCCTCTCTTTGACTCACAACTGACTGACAAACTTTCCTGCTGGCCACTGATGTTACCCACAGTGCCAGAGGGAACACAGATCCTGTCCAGGAGCAGCAGACAAGCACTGGGGACAGATAAAATGGGATATGGAGAAGATGCAGGGAGGAAAGAGCAGCACCAGAGGGAGACTCACAGTATTGACTCATGGCCTTCATCAGCTCTGTTCCTCACAAAACCACTTCTTTCTTGGTAGCCTGTATTTTCAATTTCATCTTTTTGTTTCCATCCTCTTAAATAAAAAAAAAAACAAAAAAAACCAACAAACCAACAATACAGAAAGCTCATGCAAAGATTATGGAATCTGAGAGAACTTTCAAAACCATAAAGTGAAATTCTGAAGACTGACCTAATGATACTGCAGCTGTTTGACCTCAGCACTGCTGCACCTTAGACATAACCACGTACAACATCTGCCCTGTTTAAAGTCACATAGCATAGCTGGAGTAGCTGCCTTCCTATGATAGACACAGCATTGGAAACCTACATTTTACTGCAGAGGATACCTGGAACAATGTGGTCCGAAGCAACAACTGAACAGCTTAGGCCAGTATAACAAAACATTGAAGAAACCATCTAACAAGGGCAGAATTAAGTTGTTATGGATGATTACCATCACCACTTTGTTTGTCCTACAGTTGCTCTGTTCAGCAACTCTGATCCACAGCCAGTGCATAAGCCATTACGTAATTCAGCAGCACTCTGCATCCATCGCAGCTCCCCAGCCAAATCCTGGCCCATCTCAATTGCAGTCTTTCTGCCGGGTGCTCTGGGATGAGAATTGATCCCAAGAGTCTCTTCACATTCAGCAGTTAGAGAAGACAGACTGTGCTGAATATGCTTTCAAAAACCTCTTGGTCACCACTATCATTCTCTCCAGCATTAGCTACCATTAAACTCTCCCACTAGAAGCTGCAGAATGAGCTACAGGACATTAAAGAGCATTAGCAAAAGGGATGCTAAGAGCTCCCATGCAGGATACACCCTTTGCTCAGTGCAACGCTCAGTTTGGATGGCTCTTGTGTACCATGTGTTGCCCTACCTCAGACCAAGAGCATGCACCTCCGTGCAATGGGGGAGATTCATCCTCAGGCAGAGAGCCATTACAAGCCCATACACCCTGGCAAAGGAGAGATTTGGGTGCAATTTTCTACAGGGGAGACTGGAAATTTGAGTTAGACATAAGACTCCACATAAGAGTCTATGACTGCTGTGGTCATCACATCATTGGTATTTCAGGGCCTCCATGCTTTGTTTTGTGCTAGTTCCCTATGGAACCATCACACCATGCAGCATGACTCTCCATCCTTGCCTTCCCTAACCCTAAGTGAAAGCACTAGAGAAAAAAAAAAAAAAACCACCTTTGGAACAGTCTGTACTTTCCTCTAGTAAGCTGCAACTATTAACATGACCTTCTAGTGAAGGACTTGCACAGACACTGTGCCCACGGGCTACTCACTGCCAGTCACGTGGACTCAGTTAATATGGGTACCTTCTACCTGGTATCTGAATCCTTTAGAAAATACAACTCTCAGCCTTCTCTGCCCTTTGTCCAGACACTACAGAACCACTGCAGGTAGACGTGAGAGTGAAGCACTTCACTTTTAACCAGACCATACTATAACCCTTCCTAGAAATGAAAGATTTCGCTTCTCCAAGAAGCATGTGCCCTCTGTTCCCCTTTCTGACAGCACAACAACATAATCTTTATTTCTTAGTGTTGCGGGCTGACAGGTTAGGGTAGATGTCCTTATTGGGTTATTTGATGTTACTTCTACTGCTTTCCACTGTTTTACTGGGCAGGGAGTGGTTTAAGCTATTATTCAGCTGTTTGCATTAAACATTTTTTCATTTCTGCTCAAAAAAGTCATCTTGATTTGACTTTTTAGTCCAAAGGAAAAACAGAGGACAGTTTACCCTTTGCTAGGGCACGCATGAATTTGTGATGAGAGCACACTGACAGCAGCCCTGCAATGAGGACACGAGCAGGGTTGCAAACCAGCACCATTTGTTTTAAGCCACAGACATCTATTCTCCTGTTGGAGCTTAAAGATGTTGTGGTTTGTTCACCATGATCCATTCATGTAATTTGGTTAGTGAGAATGATAAACAGATGTGTATACACAGGTATTGATTCTAGAGAGTGCTGCATTATTCAGGAGAACTGGGAATAAAAGCCCCATTCTTACAACTGAAGTATTTACAAAGTAATTACAAAGTATTATTGAAATCCTACCAACTGAATCCAACATTAGATCATTACGAGATTCATGTCCTGCTTTAATTGCTCAAAACACTAAGTTCAAATACAAGAAAAAGGAAATTCAGGACACTGCACATATATCAAACAATTGCACATTGCTTGATATATTCTGTTAATTGCAAACCTAGAGCACATACCAACACTACACATGAATGCACTGCAGAGGTACCTGGAGCAGCAGACAACTGCATGCTCAAGTTCATATTCATTTGGGTTAAACATCTCAGCACACTTAAGTCAAATCACAGGCTTTCAGGATATTGAACTTCTTTTAAAGAAGTTAAAAATGAATAAATGCACTGTGGGGATGATTCGTGGGGTGACAGTGATCTATCATGAAAACGAACAAAAATATCAGCAGGTGATTTTATATTATCTGAAATAAAAGGGCAAGGATGTTGCTCATACTCTAGACTGAAAGGATTATTTTGGAAGGTCAGTCTAGTATCTGTCACAGTGATTTAGTACTATCTTATTGCTCTAAATGTATTACTGCATTAGTTACAGTAACATTGGTATTAACACATTGGCCATAATAGTATTGCTGATAGGTATATAAATACAGAATTATCTACTTCATTCAGCATTTAAGCAAAGTTTATCAACCCACATTTTTATGGGGGGGTTTTGCATTTCAGTCTTCCTTTACTAAGCCCCCAAGCTGAGCACTGATGCCTCCATATCTTGGTTACCAGTCAAAGCCTCTGGAGGTGGCAGCCCTGGGGTAATGCCAGGTTTTGCAAGGCTCACTCCCCTTCACACAGCACTGTTATTTAGCTCTCTGTTGTTCTAAAAAGTCATTTCTAAATCAATAAGGCGTTATTGACTTCCCTGAAACCAACTGAGACAGAGGCCCAAAATTTCCAAAGTCCAATCTTCCAGGGCCCCTGCTTTCCTAATGCAGCTTCTGGTTTGCCGTTACTGGATTAAGGTTTGGAAGATACTAAACCCAAATTATCATCGTTTCATGCTCTGTTACTCTGCAGAGCCAACCCCAAAAGCAGCTCGATGGGCTGAGGCAGAAATGACAGAGAGAAGCAGGGCAGGAATCCCACATGTGCAAAGTGAAGACGTAATGGAGCGGGTCACTTAAATGAGTTTCCAATACCTTCGCCTACAGCAAGTCCTGATAACAGGCACTGCTTTTCTGTGATGAGATAAACAGCTTCATGTTACTGACCTCTATCACACACAGCCATGAAATCCAAGTGCAATTGTAGCTATTTGGTGCTTTTTAGATATTCATTTCTCTTTCCCGATGCTTAAGAGGGCTGACTGAAGATAGCTTATACTAGATTAGGCTTCCGACACCTTCATGCGTTATAGACTTCAAAATACAGGTTTTCCCTTCCAGAAGGTGAAAGTGTTGAGTCATTTCTTTTAAAGACCCGGCGGAGGTTATTGCTCATAAAAATGAAAGGCAACAGTGGGAGGCTGGGCTGAGCACAGCCATGCGGCTGCCCCATAGAGCAGAGCCTAGGCCTGTGCCTGCAGCCAGGCACTAACGGTTATCCCAAATAATAATGTGGATTAGCAAGGGCTCATCAGATGGAACTGTGTGCCAGAAATAATTACGGCTCAAAATGCAAGAGCCTGGTAGGAAGGGATTGTCATTTGTGAAGTCAGTCCGTTTTATGGAGACATAACCCGCATATTACAGTGGAGGATAATTTGGCAGTTAACAGTTCCAGTGGTTCAGAGACATAAAATACAGTCCCATCAATGTGTAAGATTAGAAATAATTAGCCCCTATATGGTAAAGTCATCAGCTAGAAACTAGACTCCATCTGGGGACATTTTGTAATGATGCCCCAGGGACAAGTAAGACAGGACCTTTGACTTGCATGATTTGGAAGGGACTGAGACCTAATTAAATCTGCAAAGATGCAGTAACTGCAGTAAAAAGGTTTTTAAATATGAAATGTATTCCCTTTCTCTAAACAAATGAGGTATATTACATGCTGGAATAGCAAGAGAATTAATCAGAAGACAGTGAGTAAACAGCTACTGTGCAGCTGCCAAGTAGAAGATGGTACCAAACTACACGGTACCACAGAATATTTAATACAAACACAAAAAGAACCATTAGATGTTCTTCAAAGGAAAAGGCTTTCTTTAATTGTGGCCAACACCAAAAAGTTCAAAAGAGTAGGTTTCTTAAAATCTGCTTCTGCAAATGCAGGAATTATAATAAACGCTGATTGCCTTAGATAAAGCTAATTCTCTTCCAGAAAAGACACAGAATTTGCTTTTTCTTTAAAGTCACTCATTACAAAAACCAGACTCTGAATGTTTCAAATAAGGGTACACAGAGGTGTTTTATTTTTGCCTCCGAGTTCCCAAAAGTGCTTCTGATTGTCCATTTTTATGAAGAGACTTAGCCCTTTGTACTGGAGAAACCAAAAACCTGAAGTTAACTTGAGCAATGACTGCTTTATTTACGTGATCCATCTTCTCCCCCCAAAAAAGTCACCACCCGATATTAATATTTTCCTACCATAACTGAATACTCTGCATTTTTTCAATGCAAAGCTGGATCATTAAAGCCTGGAAGCTAAATGGAAAAGTATTTTAAGGACAAGCTAAAAGCAGAGCAGAAGAGACATACTGATTTCAAAGAGAAAACAGTAACCAAGATGACACGTGAAAATTTACACACTTCATCATGCTGCTTAAAGGAGACTAATTAGAGCTGCATCAAACACACACACAGACAGATGAATGCTGAAATAAGAAAAATACTGAAGAATTTGGCTACATGGTACTTTCCCATTCTCCCCCACCCCAAGTCAATTCAGTGTTTTAATCTATCATAAAATGCCTATAAAACTATGTGTTATTTGGGATTACCTGTAGAAACATGAATTTGGCAACCCTTATTTCAGCCAGATTTGGTGAAAGGATACCAAACCAAGACTCGAGCTATGAATTAATTATCCCATACAACACGTCCACAGTCAACTGCACAACTAAAAAGCATGGAATTAGTATGATGAGCAAGCCCGTTCTCTTGAAAGCCCCATACAAACAAGCTGCCAACGATAAAGTCACACAGGATGGCACTGGGGATGCACACAGCTATTGTAACTTAAATGCTGCCATGCCCATCTTCTGTGAAAATGAATCAGTCATCAAACATTTACATACAGAGTTTTCTTTTAACTACAATGCACGCATACAAAGTGATTTCTTCCATGCACAACATTTCTAAACTGTTGCCTCATGCACTTGTCATTTCCATGAGCACCCATCTGTACATACTGCAGCTGTACCAGCACCAATACTACAGAATTTTATAGAATCACAGAATGGCCTGGGTTGAAAAGGACCTCAATGCTCATCCAGTTCCAACCCCCTGCTGTGTGCAGGTCACCAACCAGCAGCCCAGGCTGCCCAGAGCCACATCCAGCCTGGCCTTGAATGCCTGCAGGGATGGGGCATCCACAGCCTCCTTGGGCAACCTGTGCCAGTGCCTCACCACCCTCTGAGTGAATTCCAGTGTGTTTTACAAGACAAAAAAAAAGCAAAACAAAATACACTTATTCTGTTTCCAGTAGAAGAGCCTGCTGGCTAGTCAATCACCATTAGAAAAATCAACTACAATCTAAATGCTCAAGTATTTCAAGACTCCAAGTGACCTTTCAAGAGGATTTCAGTTCAAAACCATGTTATGAAGAGAAGCTATGGATTTCGGAATTCACCTTATATCCAAAGCCTTTGCTAAATGTCTCGGAGATTTCCATAAATGTAAAATAAACATCAGTGGGGATCGAAGCAAGGAAAAAACGAATTAAGGAAAAGGCAGGTTGGTGTCTAGCTTCTGATCTGGGTCAAGAAACATATATAGCTATTTGTCTTTGGTTACGTGGGTTGAAAATACAACTCAGAGCCTTCAGAACAAGAGTGATCTGAGAGACAGGATGGAAGATCATGGAGTACAGTGGGACAAAAGCCTTCATTAAACAAAAAACAATAATAAAAATAATCCCTCCCCAACAGAGCAGTCCCTGCGCAGGGAAATGCAGAAGAAAGATGAAAGCTTTACTGAGAAAACTTCCGTGACCAAGCAGGCCTGCAAGGAACACGTGGCTCCATTCACACCAGAACAGAGCAGCACAATTAACACCCCTGAAGGTGAGAGTCTCCATTCCCTGAATGCCCACCCTTCCCTCCTCCTCCAAGTAAAACCTGCAGAAAATTGATGTGTACACAAGGGTTGCTCCAAAAGTAATACCTCCTATGTTATTATCTCGGCCCACAGTGTCACAGGTTGAACTTCCCAGCCAACATTCTGCTATCTATGTGACAGATGGCAGCAGAAAGGCAGTTTGACACAATGGCACCTGACAAGGAAGTGCACACGAAGCGAAGATGTGTCACTGAATTCCATAGGTTCAAAAAAAAAAAAAAATTGCAAAGAATAGTCAACACAAGAATGCATTTATACGTGCAGCATAAAAATAGCAACCCAAGCAATATTTTGCAAGTTCTAATTGGTATAGAAGAACTGAATAATGTTTATTTTTTACAAAGGGCGGTAGGAGGGTAATGATATCATGGCCATCTCAGAAATATGATGGGGTAAAGATACATCAGAGGACAATATGAAAAAAAAAACAAGACAGTATGAATTATAGAGAAATGGCAGAAGACCAGGCTGACAAAGGAGCAGAGCCAAGAACAAGGAAAACACATAGTAAGCAACATAAAAAAAAAAACAAAATGTACCTCAACAACTCCTTCAACTCAATTTCCATGCTAAAGTATATTATACTATCTAATGTATACTTCTGCATAATATACAGAAGTATATTAAGAACAACACTGACCCAGAAAGGCCCAGGAAAGGGTCCACTGCTGAAAAACCTTGAGAGACTAATAAGTTGGGATTTGCCAGTAAAAGCATGATACGATTGAGATCTAAAACCAAAGATAATAAAAAAAATCACAAACGGCTTCCAAAAGATGCTTGGGGAGAGTCCTGGGTGGCCAAACTACTGGGCAGACTGTTTAACATGAATGCTGGAAGATGTTTTTTTCTGCACAGCACAAGTAAATTGTGAACCTAAATGACACAAACCCAATGTTATAGAGCACAAATTCCAAAAAGCAATTAGGTGAGTTTATGGAGGGTAAGTCCAGCCTTGGCATTAATCAAGACTGTGGAGAGCCTGCTCCAAGCTCAGGAAGATCCCTGGCTGAAGAAGCCAGGATGGTTTGCCAGGAAGAATGCGGTATTCTCTGCACTCAGTTTTTTGGCCAGAATTAGGATCATGACGTGACTGAATCTGACCTAGCAATGGGTATGTTCCCATCACTGTGCCTCTGTAAGGGTGGCTATGGACATTGAGAAACATTCAAGGGACTGAGGGGCTGAACTGCAGAGTCCTGTAGTTCCTATGCTCCAGCATAGGAAGTGGAGAAGACCTTAAGGGAAAATGCCAAAGTGGCTTTCTTGTTGGTTTTCAAGCGAGATCTTTTCCTTGCTAATATTCAAGGTCATAATGACTTCAGACTCCTACACACAGCCAAAGGTAAACTGCAAGTATTCATGAATGCCAGCAAATGCAGTGTTTTACTGCGGGAGGATGCGTTTGAGAGACTATCCCACCTTCCACATCAAAGCAATCTGCATGAAAATTTCAACATTTCCATGGAGTAAATTGCCCTAATAACTCCATAATTCAAGTATTTTAGTATGCCTAAACTGCAAAAGGAACAAGGGCAGCTTTGACATACATTTTCAGAGGTATTCAATAAAGCAAACTAAATAAAACAAGTTTAGTAGTCCCACCTTAAATGTTTGTGCCAAAACTTCTTAAAGTGAGCCGAAGAAGAAACCTCTGTTCTAACACAAAAGCTAAGCTGTTTGTTGAAAAACAAAGCAGCACAGTCAGGATTTTTCCCTCCCCTGTAAAGAAGGGATACTTCAGAGAACAGGGTCATAAATGGCACTGTCTGTATGGCTGCTTGGAAGCAGTAATGCAGTTACTGTCAGATTTGTCTGCAGCGAGGTCACCATGCCCCGAGTCACAGAAAATGTTCATCTACCTATAACCCTATTACAGTTTGCAAGCTAAATATTTTCTTACTCAACCCTTTGGCTTGAGAAAACATGTATTTACCTGATAAAGCTGTAATTCTGCATCAACATTCAGCTAATTGGAGGCTTACTGTCATTAATTTAGATGATATACATTTGTCTTCCAAAAATTGCTTCTAGCATCTTCTGTAATGTAACCTTTCTTTTAGCTCTCTTTTTTCACTGTCACAAAACTAGCAATTCAGTGCTCACAAATGACCTCCCGTGCCCCAACCATGCCATAACAATCAATGGCAGAAAATTCATAAAACAGATTAAATTCTGCAGTGTTTGCTTTGATGAATTAGTAGGATTTGTTCGCTTTAGCTGCTCAGAGTTAATCTTTGATTTTTAGCTGTGTGCACTGCATTGGAAAGAGTAAAGCAAGAACATATCCTGTTTTCGTTACTTCAGTACTGATGGTGGAAATACAGAACCAGCACTCATTGCAGTAAAGCTGACTTTTTAAGTTTATTACTGTTTATCTCTGTTATCTCATTACTTTTAACAATATATGAGGAGGAACTGCCCATGACAAAGTGCTTCTGTATGAAATTGGACATAACTACGTTATGCTGTAGTGACTTCCTGGTGTCACACAATGGAGAATGAGAATGCTGAGGATCATCTTCCCAGGAAGCTTCATGGGTGGCAAAACATCTCAAAGTAACAAAATTAACTCCATTGCTGCAACTCACATAACATATTTTGTTCAACATGTGATCATTATTCACCATTTAAATTAAGAATTGCAAGGGAAATTCATTCCGAGCGTTTTCCATTTCCCTCATACACGCAATTTGGTTAATGAACCAAGAAACCAATTAGCGAAACAGCTCAATTTATAGCAGGTTAAGGTAATCTTTAGCCGGGGCACAGTTAAATTTTCCACACTGTGAAAAGAAGACTCTCCATCTTCACAAATGGCACTGTGGAGTTAATGAGCCCTCCTAGTATGAGCCATCAGTGATAGCCCTGCTTGCCCACAGACTTCACCTCTCCCCCACCAGCACCTACCGTGAAGCAGCAAAACCTGGGTGAAATCTCCATATAAATACAGCATTTTCTATTTGAATTTTGGTGGATCTTGGCGTATTTTGGCACCTAGCAGCACACAGCAGAGCTGGATGTCTGTGTAGAGCCATTGCCTTAGAAGATTCACCTTTACGAAGCAGCGGTCCTTTTGTACAGCTCCCGCTCACCACCACACCTCAATTTTAAACCCCAGTGCCATGCTGAAGCATTTCCCCCAGTTTCTAGCCCTACCTGACCTGTGAGCTGCATCCATGGATCCACAGCTCAAAACCACACCATTGTGCCTGGTGCTTCAGCTAATTTCTCTGTTTTAAAGTAAATGATTAATTAAAGGGGCTAAACAAACAGCAGACGGACTCTTGACCTGAGCTTCAAAAGTAGGTTTTCCCAATTCCCAGAACAAACCCACAGCCAGGCTGGAAGGTGGGCCAGGTAAAGCAACAAAAGGTTTGTAGGACAAAAGAAAGAATATAAAGGAGTAAAGAAGGAGATCCACTGCTGAAAGGAAGCCTTTGCTCCAAGGATTACTCACACATTTTGCACTACAAAAAGTAGTGAAGTATTAAGTAAAATAAGAATCTAGAGCAGCAGAATGGAATGCCTGGGCTGCTGCTGTAAAACCCACACCAGTGGCACCAACTCTTGTAACACCAAATACATCCTGGCTTGGAAAACCATGCTTATTCTATGAGGATTCCACCTTGTCGACAAACATTGCATTATCAACCAAGGAGAACTCAAATAAAAGAAGATATAGGCTCTGTGACTCAGAGGCACGTGCGTACCTACATGAAAACTGCACACTCCTACCCAAGACCTTCTTACCTCCACTCCTACACTTCAGTCTTTGAAACCCACCTGACATCAAGAAGGGAAACCCAGTCCTGCCTCTTTTTGTATGAACTCTGATGCCTTGCAGCTGGTCAGGGTAAGTGCCTGAGACAGGGAAGCTCAGCTGAGCTGGGAGGTGCTTGCTGGTAAAACCATAGGGATGTGGTAAGGACAAGATATAGATTCAGCAGAATAACCCTTGAAATATTCTAATAGCACTATGGTGTGCACTTCACAGTCTGGGAATCCCAGGCTTAGCAGGCTTTCATTCATTAGGAGAGCACCTCCAAGGATGATCCCCTGTAGCTGCTCTTTCTGCAGTCAGCTTTTGCAATCCCAGCTGGAAAGGGAGACAGTGAGAGAAAGCAAGCATTTACACTGGAATTGGGGCCTGCCTGACACGTGCATTCTTAATGAGTCCTGGAATTGGACCCAATTCAGAAGTTGTATATAGACAGGCTCAGATCACTACAAACACGAAGTGCAAAAACTAATTTGAACTACTCAGATGTTATTGAGCTGCAATCAACCAATCACTTAAGAAAAAGACCAGGAGTCACGAGCAGCTTAATGTAAACATCTTTTTAGCATGCAGTAACAGCCAAAAAGGAAGACAAGTGCTAGACTGCATGCAAAAAAGAATGCATTATGGAAAGCACAGTAACATTCCACATAATCTTATGTGGACGTATGCTTAAGCACTGCATTTACTGTGGATGCTCATCTGTAACTTTTAAAGGTATCTAAATTGTTTGAGTACATGTGCTAGGTGATGTAGTGAGAATTTGGGAATGAACACTAAATGAAGGAGATTTTGCTTTTTAAACTCAGTGCATTGATAACCACAAATTTTCTGAAAGTATATTTAGTTCTCAAGCAACCAAGAGGTCCTTGGAGGCTTGGGTTCAGTCTGATGCTAGTTGCTAGAAGTCAGACACTTCTTTTTTCCTTAGAAGAGCCAAGAAAACAGAGAATGAATTTGACTTTATTTACAGCAATGGTAATATTACAAGAAGCATAAGACTTGGTAATTGAGTCAGGAGTAGAAGTGGAAGTCTCCTGTGACAGCCTGTAATTGTCAGAGCTTCAAATAAATGCAGCACAGACTCAAGTCATACTCTGAATGCCTGGATAGTGCCTGTATCAAACCTGGCCTCCAGACCTCTTGAGATTTGCTTCTCGCTGCACTCTGGTCCTTCCATTTTAATAGAGAAAATATTAACCAGAATACTAGATGGGTAATTCTCCACTACAAGCTAAAAACATTTCATGTGGAAGTGCGTAAAAAATGCCATCCCCTAGCAACTGAGAGATTCCTGCTGGAAACAGTGACGGCAAAAATGGGTTTCCAGGAACATGGAGTCAAGCAAGGATTCTGTAGTGAAGGTGTGAAACTGTTGGCAGTTCTGACTGATCGCTGGCTGCACTTGGTTGTGCTGAATGCGCTCAATTTACTGTAGAAATTGGCCTGAAGTATTACAGAATTCCAGTAGCCCTGATTAAAATAAACTGTTGAAGATGCATGTACTGCAGAGAGGCTCTCGAGTCCGGGGGGAGCTCTGCATGTACAGGAAGTGCTGGGCACCAGAACAACAACAAATTAACGAAATGAATCGTCTCAGGAAATATTATTGCTGGGTTCTGAAAACAAGCTAAAACAGTGCTGCTACATGAGGAGTACAAAGGGGAAGGGAAGCAACATTAGAAGTAATAAAAGAGAATTTATATGCAAGGCAGAGGCAGAGCAGCATGAACACATGTGATTAAGGCCAAGTCGTTATGCAGTACCCTGCTGTGACCACCTATCAGCCGGGATGTTTGGAAGGCCAGTCTTACCTTGGATTAAGGACAAACCCACTCCTCACTTTGTCCTTTCCTTGCTTTCCTCTCTCCTGGGATAGGACTTCATGCTCCATTCTTTGTAATGTAGGCAGCTGCAGAAGTTTTCTTGCAAGAAAAGAGCCACCAAAACTGCACTGCTCTGCCCCAGCCTGCCAGCCTGCATTCGACATCCTCAACTTGGGGCAGTGCCACTTTCTCAGGGACTATTTTGGATTCAGATATGCCCTGACTAGGAACTGTGGTCCCATACTTTTGCATCTGTGCCAGACCCAAATAGAGGCCCTTCCCACAGCCTGTTGATGAGCCAAGGAAGAGAAGCCTCTCTAGTTTTATGGAGGAGGGCTCACAGACCCATTTACAAGCCCTTATAAATTCCTATAGGCAAGAGAAATAGGGGACCGCAGTGAAGTTTAGCTTGTGTTGCCACATCTTCCTCCCACATCCAATAACCAAGAAAGCCCCCACATCCCACCGGAGAGAAGTACTTGAGAGCTACTGTGAGGAGCTACTAGGGAAGGGCTCTGCATGATGCTGAAGGAGATTCAGGTTTGTGAAGCATGGTGGCATAGAAATCGCCATCAACCACACAGAGGAATTCAAGGAATTGGCACGGACTTCTGGCCAGCAAATGTGGTCTCAAGCTTTCACAGAGAGAAAATCAAACCTTACTTAACCAGCAGTCACTGCCACTGTGAAGGTGGGCATCAAGGAGTTGGTGCAGGCAGGGAAGTGCCAGGGATAATTTGCAGAGAGCGGCTGAATGTGATGCTAAAGGCAAGGCTCTGTCCCATTGTGTGAGGAACATTTTTCTTAAACATAATACTAACAGAGGCTTTGTGTTATCTTAAATCTTAAATTTTAGGTTAATTTGAATTTGCTGTTCTAAAACATGATATCATTATTGTTTCCTTTTAGAGGGATTTCTTTTACAGCTAGATGGCTGGTTTGTATTCTGAGAGCTCAGCTACACAATACCACAGCTTTTGAGGGGATCTCAAGGATTAACGTACTAAATTTCTGTCTTAAATTGTATTATCTGCTTTTTTTATTCACTCTGATATAAGACATTTCCCTTCCTGCTCACCATCCACTTGGCAGGAAATGCATTTTAGTTGGCTAATTAAATATAGCTGCATTGTACATCAAATATCACTAATAATATACGGCAGCAATGTTACATCCACTAGGAGAATGAGTTGCACTACATCATGCCTACAGTACATCACTGGCAGCAGTTTGAAGTGGCTGTGCTTCTTTTAAAACATTGCTTGGCAGCAGACAGAGAACATCAGTGTCTGGCAGGTGGATTTGGGGTAAGGGGGTACTGTGATGATGAAGGCAAGGACTCTCTTTCCTGTATCACCTCAAAAGTGATGCTCAGCCCAGACGTGTGCATGCAGTACCTGTCCTTGGGCTTCTCCCAGCCATGTTTTCAGTGCTTGTTTGAGCCTTTTGCTCCTCCTCTGCCTCTCCTAGGTATCAGTTAGTCTCCTTCTCCACATTTTACATCCACTGGCATAATGCAAATAAATGCTCCTCTGTGCCTGCTATGTGCAGGTTTTGGGTCAGGCATCCTTAGACATACATCAGAAGCTGCTGTTATTTTTCCATTTTGCAGTTTCCTTAATAGGAACAATTAAAGTTATGTGCTGATTGAATACAGTGTATCCCAGCATTTCAAGATATAATCTAACATAAAACAGCATATGTTTTCATATGTGCATTTTTTTCCTCCCAAAGGATTCCTGCATCTGTCACAAGCTGCAATCACTGATGATTAAAATTGAGCCTTTTCTGGAGCAATCTGTGGAAGGCATATTGATAACTTGCCTTCTTTACACATCTCAGTGGAGGAGAGGAGAGAAATCTTCACTAAGCACAACAGCTAAATGTCAGCTGATAGAAGAAATCTGTGGGATATTTAGAAAGCACGAAGTGCAGCCAGCGTTTGTTCTAAAACACAGAGAAGTAAATAAAAGCTGAGATCCTTTAAGTGAATAAAGTTGAAATTGTTCCAAAAAGTACTCCTTTCGAGCACGCTAAATTATTACCTTGTTCATGAAGTTATGATCTCTGTGATATCAAAAATCCTGCAGAACTGATCCACTCTTCTGTCCACAAGTCATTAGAAATGGTTAAGACAGATGCCAACAAATATTAAGTACCTATAAGATGGGTTCCCTATCTATAAGGTGGGTTCCTAGCAATTGCCAGTACCTGTCACCAGGTTCTCTTGGGCACTGAAGGATATGAGACCAGTGCTTATGTTCATCTGCATCGATTTTTTTAATGGAAAGCTAAGGAACAGAAAAACAAAGCTGTAAAAGAAAATACATATTAGCATTTAGATTAGCAGTTGTTATCTCAATTTCTCATCACCAGACAATGGTGAAATACACGATGCTGGTTTAAGAATTTTTCAAAAAGGTTAAGGGCTCCTTGAATTCAAAGGGTTGAGAAACACTGGCCTACAAGATAAACGGCACCAGCTCTGACACGTGGCTCCATATCCTCAATACATCTGGACCCTAGCTGGAATTAAAATTCATATTGCAGCAGCAATTAAAAGACAGAACTAGGTCATGAGCTGTTGTTCTAGGCACTGTGCGGGTGAAGAAGGGAAAAAAGCAGCAGCACGCAGCGCCTGTCCTAAAAACTTCAGTGTTAAGAAATCCAGAAACGCGAGGTAAGAAAAAGAGGAGAACACGACAGGAAAACAGCAGTTTGGGTGTTTTCGCAGCCCCCTGCCGTGCGCTGAACTTTTCACCAAGCGAAGGCCCGTAGCTCTGGGCAGTTCTCAATGTTCATTACGCCCATTGAGTTCCAAGGAGAGGACGGGGAGGGAGGCAGCTGGCACCCAGCGCTGTGCTGGGCTCTGCCTCGGCATGCCATGGCTGCACGTGCAGTGTGTTTCCTTACACCTCCGTGCAGCACGGCTTGCAAGAGGCTGCTCTGCGGCTGGAAGGTTTCAGCAGAAACCATAGCAACCCTCTAAATCTTCTGAAGCAGCAGTTAGCAATTTGCTGTGTCCGTTCTGGTATGCAGCTTTTTCTTTTCTCCCATTAAGTTCTGTATCTCCCCACAGCTATTATATCCTATATGGAAAGGATTGTATGGGAGAGAGATCCAGTGCACTCAATGGCACATCATACCCAGCATGAGCGTATAATACACTGTATTATACATATCCAATTCTAGATATAGGAAATGGAATGAAATCTTTTTGCTTTAAGTCTTTTTTTAAATGGTGCTTGGAAATGCTGTACTACGTGTTGCAGGTTTCACTGTCCCTCACTGCAGACTGGTTCTCAGGTGGTTTCGTTATACTCAGGCATTATTAACAAAGGTGATGGCCTGCCTCCATTTCAGTGAGTCTCATATTTTCATTCACTCAGTCACATGAGCAGAATGACACTTGAACCACATTTTAGCAAAGCAAAAATCAGCCATGTAGTTAATGATTAAACCTTGCTTTCAGAACAATTCAGCCCGGAAAGCAATCTGTTAACAAAAACTGACTACGCAGAAAGAAAGTATTCTGAGAACTTTGCCTGCTAAAGCATGATATTAATGTGGAGAAACAAATCCATAAAGGCATATAGATGGAAAAAATAGCCCCAGCTACACAAAAGAGCTCTTCCATCCAGGTGAAGTTCGGGAAAGAGGGCTGATTAGCTGCCACAGGACACTGTTCCTCATCTCCTTGACTTTGTCTGATAAAGCCTGATATCTCCCTGGTGTTACACATCCTTGGTGTTGTTTCTATCAGTTGGGTAGGACTCACCAGATCCCCTTTCCTTCAAAGGGTCTCATTCACAGCCACACAAATCGAGAACTGTTTGTCAGCTGTTAGGTAAGATGTGAAAAGCAGTAACAACCCTTCTGGTGCATCCTGGCAGCCCAGGTAAAAGCTCACCGATAACATTCAGAGCAGCTGCATGGTGTGATGCTGCTGGGCTCTGAGAGAGGAGGAGATGCTGGCATGGTAACAGTGGGCTCCTTAGTGCAAACCAGTGCGTGGTGCTTTATTTTACACAGCCCAAGAGATGCTCCATGCTACCCATGAGAAGTGCAGCTATCCTGACCTACTGGTCAGGTTTCTGGCATTAAAAACTTTTCTGCCCCCTCTTTGTTACCCAGGGCTATCCTACAGATACAAGGGAAACTCTATCATTTTCTCATGATACAATTTATAGAATCATGGAATGGTTTGAGTTAGAAGGGATCTCTAAAGGCCCTCTGGTCCAACCCGCTGCAGGGCATAGGGACACCCACAGCTCCATCGGTGTTCAGAGCCCATCTCCTGACCTTTGGTGTCTGCAGGGATGGGGACCACCACCTCTCTAGGCAGCTCATGCAGTGCCTCACTACCCTTATTGCAAACAACTTTTTCTCATATCCAATCCAAAACTCCCCTCTTTCAGTTTGAAGCCATTTCCCCTATCACGATAGACCCTACTAAAGTGTCTCTCCCCTTCTTTCTTACATCCTCGCTTTAGATACTGATAGGCCGCTGTCAGGTCTCTCTCTTCATCTTTCAAAAGACTGCCAAAATAACTGGCAATTCTGTCACTGTTTATTATGTCTGCTTTGCACCATTACTGTTACAGCATTACACATTATCTGTTCCTTACAAAGCCTACACTGATGTTCTGATCAGCAGAAAAGGGTTAAACACAAGCAAAAAAGACATATTTTAAATGGTGATACATCCCTATGCAGGACCCCAATTATTAATGGTAATGTGAGAACAAGTCAGGATACCACACTTAGCAGAAGGCTGTGTACCCTTTGTGGGGAATGGAATAAAGTTCAACAGCAGTAGTGCTCTCTGCACTCAAGGCCAGGCTGGATGTGGCTCTGGGCAGCCTGGGCTGCTGGTTGGTGACCTGCACACAGCAGAGGGTTGGAACTGGATGAGCATTGTGGTCCTTTTCAGCCCAGGCCATTCCACAATTCTATGATTGCTGTAGTTGTGTAGGATTTCCCCTGCTGGTTACACCTGGTGGGCTCCCATGTGCCAGACCTGCCAGAAGTGAGGATGGTAACTGTAATTCCACAGCAAGAACAAAGATCTCTGAAATGCCCTGAGAGATGCAGAATGAGAGATGGGAAAGCACCGAAAATGACAAAGCAGTTGCTACAGAAGAACACCATGGTATTGCACTGAGGAATTCATGCCAATTGCTTGATTTTGACTGCAACTAAAAAGGTTTTTTAAGATTCACTCGCAACTGCAGTGTCTTGCCAGTAATAGATTAACTCTTTCATCAACTCAGGGAACAACTGAAGACTTAGTGGAAAGATAACATATTTCTCTCTCCGGGGCCACTGATGCCTCAAACCGTGGAAACATCAAATGGTTTCCAGCAGCCATTCATTACTGTAATGGTTAGAGGGAGACTAATAATGCTCCTCATACAGCTTCTCTGAGCATAAGCAAATTAGAAGAAAAATCAAATAGTTTAACCTTTGAAAGCATACCATCATTGACTGCTGATAACGCTAGAGAGCATTTTGAAAAGCACCACTGTCAACTAATGAGTGAAAATGAACACACTCTTCCAGCTCATTGCACTCACAGCACAACGCTGCGACGCGTACGACAGACGAGCTCGTATGCCTTCTTGAAGGCTGCGGAATAAAAAGTTTTCAAAGCATGACCTTTTGTAGTTGTCATTTAAGCACATCAAGGTTGACATCCAGGTTCAGAACTTCCCTTTCTATGGCTTGCAATGAGTTCATCACTCGCACTCAAGCAGGAAAGACTTTGCAGCTCTCTTCTCTTGCCCCCCGCCTGCTCTGCTGCTTAATAAATCCAGCCTGGCTCGGACACCACCAGGTGTCACAACTGGGTGCACATAAAACAGAAACTGCTCAGGAGCCGGGCTAATTCCTTAACTGATTAGCACGCTGGGAGGAAGAAACACACTTTCCCCAAGAACTATGCAGCTGAGGATGAGTCTTTCACCTCATTAATTCTGCATGCCATGGGAAGCGGGACTGATGCATTACACCATTGCACACGACTGTGATTAATGCAGGTTACACATCGTTGATGGTAATCTGAGGCAGGTTTGGGCTGGGGACCACACACATGGCTTTGATTATGGTTGTCCTCTGCCCACTTCTCCCTCTCTGGAGAGACAGAGACAAAACTGCCATGTGAAACCATACCAATGTTGTATGAAAAAAACAGCCTTGCAACATGCCCAGGGGAGATATCAGCTTGGGTTGGACTGGACCACAAAGTGCTGCTGCTCCTCCAGTTCTGCTTCAGTCACAGAACTAAGTTTACTGCAATGGAACAGATGGAAGACAAGTAAATACCTTCTACAGTTGGTAAGCACAGTAGTTTTATCTATGCTGTTGTCCCATTTAATATGTATAGTCTTACCAGCTCAGCTTTTCCACTTGGAAACTACTAGTCAGCTATAAGCCAATCATTAGGGTAGTTGCATTGGTTTAGATATTTGATAAGGATCAAGATCAAACTGAACATCTGCAGGGGCTGTGCTACCCTTCCACCAGGGAAGGCTCTGCAGTCCCATGCATGGTGCTGCTGTCCCCAAGGTTCTGCATGCCACTAATCCAAGTCCCAAGGAAACAGCAAACCCAGTTTGTCATGGGGCTCAGACCTGAGGGACTGGTAAAGTAGACTGGTCTTTCCCAGGCTGCCTTCCCAGCTTTGCTGAACCTGCACATGGCGCAGGCCACATGCTGGTTTTTCCAGTCTTTCTGCTTTCTCTGCCATCAGCTCCCAGCCAGCTGCAAAACAACAGCTAGAACATTTCCTCTGCCTGCCCTTTAAAGCTCCTGCATACTGCTTGGATCTGCAGGAACCTCAGCAATGCTTGCAGCTGGGCTGTGATGTTCTGCCTCTGTGTCCCCACTCACAAAAAGCAGAAATATCCATCTGACACAGAGGGAATGCTGCCAAACTGCAGAGAACTTTTTCTTTCTGTTCGTACCATCATCTGCAATGTGAACAACCACTGCTCTGCTCACATGGAGCTTGTAACCCTGGGAAATAACAGGGAGCACTCACCCTGCCCTAGGTGGGAAGCAAGGAGAAAGGGTATCTTCTGCTGAAAGAAAGCATGAGTGGCATGGCAGGGATTACAGAAAATGCCTCTTACTATATGTGACTTCTATCCACAAAGGAGAAAAACTGACTGTCCTGAATCACCACAAACGTTATTTCTGATTTAAAAAAAATGCCTTCAGCCCTCCATAGACATTGAGCCCAAGTGCTGAACTTCTGCATGACATCTGTGTGCAAATAGGTGTTTATAATACCTATTTAATACCTATAGTAGTATACCTATAGATACTAAGAGCATACTGTACCTAATTTGCAAATACAAAATATTAAAACCACATGCCGTGCTGTGGAATGAAGCTAAATAGAAAAGAATCAATTCATTTTTGACATCTCAATGCAACCAACAAAAAGCCAACAGGTACTTAATAACAGCTTCACTTAAGCTCTGCATATCAGCTGGAAACATCATCCATTACATATTTGTTTCATTTCTGTTTCAGTCCATTCAGGGTACAGACGAGAATATTTGCGGAGCATCATACCTCAGGAGTGACCACAATGGTTGTAGGATAACATTCTTAGCCACACTGCAACCACTGGCAGCAGAGAGTGCAGGCTGGGGCACAGAGCTTCATGACTATTTACACTTCCCAACCCCTCTGTCCTGAAAGCTTTTACGTAATTAGTTTCCCCTCATTAATAGGTGTGCTCCCAAAGGAAGGGCTCACAGGCCCTCCCAGCCCCATCCCTGATTGCAGGGCAGGTCTTGTGGGGGAAAGCACAGAAGCACCAATGTGGGCTGAAGACAAGGGGAGCACAACCACAATGTTTAGACAACTGTGTCCTCCCCAAGGCAGAACTGCAGGCGTTGTTTTGGCAAGATTAGACACTGTAAACAGCAATGAAAATATTCGCAGAGCATTACCACAAAGCCCATGTACTTTTGTAACAGAAAGGTGAGCAACGTTCACCGACATCGCTTTTATGGAGCCCCACGTGTACTTTGTGAGATAGGAGGTGTCACAGCGGCCTCGTGATGAAGTGTATCCTAACCTAAAGGAAGCAAAGTGCATGTACCAAAACAGCCTACAATCACAGCCAGCGGGATAAGCAGTGCTGCTCCACTGTGAGCACATCTCTAATAAAACACATTGGGTTTGCACTGTCTTACTGACACCTCCAACACATCATTCCATTTCTCTCTTATATACTTTCAGAAGCTAAAGAGACATTTGGTAAAGTGTAGTTTAATACGATCGCTTTAATGCATTCAAACACACCACTAAAAGCTGTGTTGCTAAAATTACCTTCCAGAACATCCAGGTAAGACAGACACCGTTATCTCCTTGAAAAATATGGGCATTGTCCTACAGCACCTACTGATGCGAGTCTATTGAAACCAATAGGGTTACCTACGTGAATATGGATTGCTGCCATGATTAAGGAGTGCAGGATTACATCCATTGTTTGCATATCTCCTGCTGTTTACACATCCCCCTTTTCAGCTCTTCTTTGGTTCCTCTTAAAACAAAGGTAGAACATTTGATTACTGCTGGCGCTAGATATCACTGTGCTGCACTTTTTTCCCTTCAAAATATGGCTGTCTTTTCAATGTCAGGTAACATGCTTCTATGATCAAAACAAAGAAAATAAAGTAGCAACAGCAGAATCTGGACTATTTAATTAGAAGCTAAGAAACGAAGGGGAAGAGCTTATGATCCACAATCAAAACATATTTACTATTCTTTTCATATCCACACTCCTGTTCACGGCCTCTCCTCCTGGGAGCTGGCTATTTTTATCTATTTTTTAACTGTGCCAAACAGTGAGTTACCTGAGAGCTCCCAGGCAGTGCTGATGGTATCGCTATCAACAAAAATCCAGCAGACAATTGAGGTGAATATGATAGGTGGATGGGCTGATCACGATTAATAAAGCAAAAATTGTCCGCAGTACCAGCGACTCTAGCTTTACTCCATCACTGCAAAATGCCTTATATGCAAAATATATCTTCTTCCTATGATACAGCAGAATAGTTAATGCTCTGTAAGGATGGCATGGAAGTCCCAGTTCCTGTTCCCAAACCAATCAGAAAAGTATTCAGCTGAAAATAAGAGAGCAACCGTGCAAGTTACACCTAGAACAAGGAGCCAACATTTCTTACGAAGAATAACAAACATTCTTTCAGGTTTCCCAGCCTGACGCTCACTGAATTACATCAGTCTCAGTTTGGGTTGCAAGAAATCAAATTTGGATCACAAACACATGACAGCGTGTTACGTGGACTTGAAAATGTAAGTAACACGAGTTAATTTTGGAAGGCTCGACTGCACCATCGGCATCAGTTCTGCAGACGCTGTTCATGTATTTCCTAAAGGTAAAACTGAAGTCACGGCACGCCTTCCTGGGCTGCTGTAATTCATTTTAAAGGCAAAAAAGAACGCATGTTGTTTTCAGACAGATCGGCAAAACACGACACGTTAAAGTTCCCATAAACGGGGAAGAGCTGACGACAGCTTCA
Organism: Lagopus leucura; assembly: GCF_019238085.1. Classification (NCBI taxonomy): domain Eukaryota; kingdom Metazoa; phylum Chordata; class Aves; order Galliformes; family Phasianidae; genus Lagopus; species Lagopus leucura. The sequence goes on from NW_024962256.1 coordinate 9,742,858, forward strand.
AGAAAACGTCACAAGTGGCACAAACTTACCCAAGCGCGCTGCTCTCTGCCAAGAGCAGTAATTCAGGGTCACGGACGTGTGAGTTACGAACGACCGCGCTTCCCGGCTCCACGTTACCCGGGGCTGAAGCTCGGGCTGCCCCCGGCTGTGCTGGGCACGGGGCGGGCACAGAGGTTTGCTCCCTCCGGATGGCATCGGGTGCCGATGGCGATGGCCGAGCGGTGGCCGCCACTTGTTGCGCGGTGCCAGGGGCAGCCGGGAGCTGCGTGCCGGGCTGCGTGCCCTGCATTATTCATGCCTCCACCTCCCGCATTAGCATGCCGCTCAGGCAGCGCAAATGGAGCAATTCATTTTGTCCTTTGTCTTCGGGAAAAGCTCCCTGGATTAATGAGGGTTATCTGTGATGATAAAACCTGGGCCTGCTGATTTATTTAGTCTGATTGGTGGGAATTTGTGTCCCTAAACGCAGGTTTTACGGCTGGCACATAAATTCTGCCGTGCGTTCCCAGGCTCAGGCAGGCAGGCACGGTTCAGCTCCAGCAACAATATCTCGCTGCAGCACATGAATGTTTCATTCTCTTGACTTAAATATTGAAGCTGGGCTCTTTGTTTCTGAGTGCTTCTCAAGCAAAGTTAAGAGATCTCCAAGCACGCCGCCCGCATGCCTTCGTGCACATATTTCAGCAGTGACCCCTCGTGCTGCTGAGCAGCCAACACCTGGCTTTCAAAACGTCCTTGTTCCAAAGATGAGATAAGGGGAAAAACAACTTCAACGTATAATCTCCTTCTTAAAGAAGGCGTACATGGCAGCTTCATTTTTAAAACGGAGTCCGAAGGTGATATTTTTCAGTGTGGCATTTAAATTTGTATTTAATGCAACGTGATTGTATTCCTCGTGCCAACCGTGTGTAAATCTGTAATAGAAAATAATAATTGATCACAAAATTAATATTTGGAGACAACTCAGTTTTGTTTTGTTTGTTGTTTTTTTTTTTCAGTTACTTCTGTAGGTATTAATGCATTGTGGGAATATATAAAAGCAGATTTCAGGACTTTATTGGGAATATTGTGTTTGGTTTTTTTATACCAATGCCGTACATACATGCAGTATCCAAACAGGAGACTGGCAAATGAGAGAAAATAGCCATAAAAATTATTTGAAGTTATTAAGGAGAAAGGTCTTAAAAACATGCAATTCAAGCTGGTTTGCTGTGAAAAAGGACATCGAGAGTTAACTCAACTACATCGTACAAAGGGTTTTACAGGGAGAAAATACTTCTAGTGGAAGTATTTCTGAGGTACGTGCTTCTAATGGAGACGGAGATTACTTACCACAAAAATCTGAGTGCATTCGTGACCTCCACATTGCCCAGATGCCTTTCTAGAAGATATGCTTTCACCAAACAAATCATAGAAAGTTATTAGATTCAAAGCAGCATGGATTTGAGATCTGGAGAGCAAATAACAAATTCCTTAAAATCCTCTTTGCATTGTATTGTGTTCAAGTAGTTCACTGAAGTCTACAGAGCATGTTTTCCTATCAGTTGCGTGTAGTGATTTTGATAGTCTTTAAATCAAAGAGTTATGCACTGATTTTAGGATTCATCCAGAGAGCCATTACACTGCAATGGTGATCCGACTGATGAACATTTTACGGCAGACTTTGCAGTGTTTGCTGATGAGCCTTTCTAGTATAACCCAGATGCACATGTGTTCCTCCCACCATATTCTCATGCTGGTTAAGACAGGAAAGAGCAACAACGTGGTATAGAAGAAATTGTTTGGTTTTGCCTGAAATCTGATGACTAAAACTTATTTTTGCCCCTTACATTCTTATTCAAGACTGAGAAATGCACAGCCTCATTCAGTTTCTGACGTAGATGGGATGCAGTGATGCAGGGCTTTGAAGACTTTGATCACAAGCTTAAAACCATAGCAGAGACAGAAGAATTTACGGTAATCTGCTGGATGCTGGCATGAACTGGAATTTGTTCCAGTTTGCAGGTGCAGTGGAGCTTCAACGAAGCACATACAGAGATCGCTCCTGAGTTCACATCTTCCCATGATGGATTATTAACAATGGACATAAAACATTTTCACCCAAAATAATGCTAATTCCCTGTGTTGAAGTGTTGAAAACGTCCTTCAGGATATGTGCAACACTAAGGGAATGGTTGGGCAGAAAAGGAGAAGATAGCCAGTCATATACTGGCCAATTCAGTCCTTTGAAACATTTCCCCTCAGGAGGTACCAAGACTGAATTTGATCTTCATTCTGTGTATATAATGATATCTCAGGCTGCAGCTGTGGAGGGGATTATTCAGGTCAATAACAGCGAACTGCTTCAGCAAGGAAGTTGGCATGGCCTCCACCTTCTCTAGAGGTCTCCAGGTAGATGATGAACAGGAATGAGAGCAATCATGAGCTACAGAGGAGGAAAAGGGAACAGCTCTCTATTGATGCTATGCAAGTTTTGCCTGAAAAATTGATTGACACAGTTGTAGCTCAAACTACCTATTCAGCCAATGTCACGTATGCAAGTCAGTGACAAATTGTGGTTGACTGTGCTTGAAAGCTACAGAAATGTTGAGTAGCACAGGCAGGAAGATGGGGTTCCTATCCATTGCCATCAAAATATCATCTTTTAGTGCTGTTGACAGTTTAATAGCTACTTCTGTACACTGGAGCGCATTGTGAAGTACTGCCACTATATTATTAACCCGGGCTGGAACGTTCCTGTAAATGCAGAGCAAAAACCATACAGACTGAGCTTCTGAAATATTTTAAGATTAAAGGTGTGCTATTCAAAATGTGAATATTCTCTCTCTAATTGCATTTGATGAGGACTTGATAATACTTTAATCCCCAATCACATTATCACCATTTTTTAGATCAAGTTGGTTTCACTCCTTTTAAACACGTGGACGATGGTGTTCAGTTCAGTTTCAAATAAAGCATTTTCAATTCCATTTGCTTCCTCTAGGAATTTGAGATGGGACGTGGAGGAGCTAAGCAGCATCCCTCTGACCAGCAAAATACAGCCCAGTGTGTTCCACTGGGGGCTCATCCCTTCAGCAAATATTCACTGTGGATAGAAAATGTCTTTGGGCAAAGTTGCACCCATGTATGTAATTACTCGAAATCATTCCTAGAAAAGACCAAGTTAGATCACACCTTTGAAACAGTTTGCATGGCCTCAATCTGTCACAGTTCAAAACAGACGTGTATGATATTACAGAGATTAAGCATATTGGGTAGCTGAGGATGGACACGGTGATTGTGTGACTAAGGAAAAGATTTGAGATTTGGGAGACTGGGATGTGACTGCCTATTGAAACCTTTAAATTAGCTAGCACTGTACTATCTGGTTTCTGTCAAGGTACTGCAAAAAATCAGTGAGATGCATCTAGGAGGTTGGGGAATCAATTCTCCGCTTTTCCCATGGGCTGTCCCCTCCCTGTTGGCTGCCGTTCAGAGTGTCACCTCAGTTACTTGACTTTCTTCTATTCTTTCTCACAACTGGGAGGCAGCATGTTCCCTGCTCAGAGGGCCCATGGCTGCCAGCTACCCATGATGTCACCTCTCCAAGGCAGCCCATCCATGGCTGCCAGTTACCCAACATGGCACCTCTGCGAGGCAGTTTGTCCATGGCTACCGCGTACCCAAGGTGTCACCTCCCAGGATGACCACTCCACAACTGCCACCTATCCGAGGCAGTCTTGCAGTCTTGCAGGCTGGTGCTCAGAGGTGGTGCTCATGGAACACGATGCCAGGAGGGCCTCCAGGACATGGGAAACAGCACTGTTAATGAACCCCAAGAGCTGAAAATGGGGTGGCAGGCATGCCAAAGCGAGGGTTATGCATTCTGCTCTGACATTATTCCCCATCTGTTTTTTTTTTCTGAAGTACCAGAAAAACAAAGCATTACAAAAATGTCAAGCTGTGCGAAGAAAAGTCGAAAGCCAGAAAATTCAAAGTTAATGCCGATTCTTTAACTCAAGTCATTAACTCAGAGGCATGCCTGAAGTCTGGGGCGGAAGCCTTAGCTGAACTCTTGCTGGTTTGTGTAACTGGCTCAGTGTTGGCGCATCCGAGGGGGCACAGGCTCACACGGTCTGTGAACACATGAGGGGAATGGGGACTGACTGAGCTAAGAGACTGGGAGTCACTGTTACGGGGGAAGGGAAGAGCAATCAAGAGACAGATTTCTGGAGAAATTGGGTAGGGAAACGCAGGGGGAAAGAAGAGATAAGCTCATCCTGGAGACTGGCAGAAGAGGCAAGATTAGGGACACTGACAAATGAGAAACCCAAGAGAGAAGATGTGAGTTAAAAGGCAGCCAGGGAAAAAGAAAGAAGTTTGGACAGAAGAGATGGGGAATAATTGTGAAAAACCACAGAGAGTGATTGGAGAGAGATTTGGATAGGGATCTGTTATCAATTTGGTGCAAAGATAGGGACAGGAGTGAAAATGGAAGGAGGACAATTTCTCTGAGGGGGGGAAAAGTAATCAGGAGAGTGAGAGACTAGAGAAGAAAAATCAAGAGAGAAAGAGCTCAGACTTTGTGGCAAAGGACAGAGGAGTCCGGGCATGCTGGATTGGTTCCCCTTCTGTGGTGGGACAGGACTCAGGTCTCTGTGTTCCTCTGCCCAGGATGTTTGCATAGCTGAGCCCTGTCCTTGATGCTCATTCACACTGCTTCTGTTGTGTTGTGTTGTGTCTAGTGTTCTGGAAGGTGGACCTTCCAAAGATCATACAGCAAATAAATTCTCTATGCTGAGATCCCAGGATTGCGGCTTATTGTTTCGAGAATTCAAAATACACACCCCAAAAAAAAGCAAATAAAACAATCATTAAAGCTGCAACTTAAACACTTGAAGAAAATTCTAAGAAAGCTGAGGAAAGATGGATTTTGCAAACCCTGTGATACTTGCATACATATATAGAACCCTTCTTTTCCAGGTCTTTGAACATTTTGGCTCTTTGAAAAGACACACAGTTGGATGCTTATATTTAATTAAATACTTTTTAAGATAATGAGGACAGTAGCTTCAACATAATTCACAATTAAATGCAATCAAACCCAAAATTCCAAATTGCTCTTATTCAAATATCTGGTTCCAGCATCAGTAATAGCCTATACAGTTTTCAATGAAAAGGGAATCATAAAACTACATCCCAGAGTTTACAGCTGTAATAAGAGCAGATTTATGGGCAATAAGAAAGTATCTATGTGAACCTCCTTGTGCCTCTCCCTACTAACGGACTAAAGCTGAGACATCCCCAAAAATGTCTTTAATGACTTTAAGCACTTAATTTCACGAAACAGGCATTTCAAGCAAACACAAACTACTATTCCCCAGTCACCGTGTACATAAAACAACCATTATTTTTGCAAGATTAATAAAGTCACAGGTGAGTTTATAACAACCTAATTAAAGCACAATTTAAACCTAAGAGCGAGGCTACTTTTGCATCAGCTCTGAATCAAGACAAAGAAATATAATCTGCTAATGAATATATGGTACTTTTTTTGTATAATTCCTTTATGTATGAAGACACTTTAGAAATCACATCCTCTAAGGCTTTGCTTATAGAGACACTCAATAAAAGTGCTAGTGTAATTTTTCTCTTGAATAAACAAGAACGTACTTTCTGTTCCATCATGCAATCCATGAAATTAAGGAAGACCAATGAAATGATGAGAAAATAATTGTAGCTAGAAAGACAGAGAAAAAATACAGATAAGTGGATTGAAGGGATAGTTTGCTGGCTCAGAATTCAGATGTATTACATCAAGGAATTAAGTATTTGCTCAGAGTGCCATTAACTTTTTTTTTTTTTTTTTCTGTAGTAGAACATGGTGTTACAAGATATTGAGTACATTCAATGGCACAAAAATTGGTGGGAAATGAAGAGAGGCAGCTCTTTCCCCAGCTGCTCCTGGCTGTAGGCTTGGATCCCTCAGAAGCCCACTTCATCACAGGCAAAAACAGAGCAGTTTCAGGAGGTGAACATGGGTTCAGAACAAATGCTGCTGACCCAGCTGTGGAATTCCCATGGCCTTTTGTAGCCATTCCAAGAGAAGTTTCTTAACTTACCAAGAGATGATCTAAAATGGGATTGATGGCAAAGGAAGAAGGAGGTGGCAGTGCAGTTTTGCAAAATTGCCAAAAAGCTTGGGGAGGAAACATTTCCCTGATAAACACTCATGGAGCAAAAAGGAACTAAGTGCATGCTGGAGGACTCCTGTGATTCTACAACCATTATTCCTACTCTTCTTCTCATCGTTATTCATCAGTCTGTGCTTTTAAATTTCAATTTTGTACCTTCCGATGAACATGTTTTTTACTTTTAAGAATACAAATAGTGATCAGCCCCCAGTACAAGAAAGATGCAGAGCTCTTGGAATGGGTCCAGAGGAGAGTCCTGAAAACGATCAGAGGGCTGGAGCAGCTCTCCTATGAAGAAAGGTTGAGGAAACTGAGCTTGTTTAGCTTGGAGAAGAAAAGGCTCCAGGGAGACCTCATTGTGGCCTTCCAATACTTGAAGGGAGCGTATAAACAGGAGGGGAACAGATGCTTACGAGGGTGGACAGTGATAGGACAAGGGGGAATGGTTTTAAACTGAGACAGGGGAGGTTGAGGTTGGATATGAGGAAGAAGTTTTTCCCCCAGAGGGTGGTGAGGCACCGGCACAGGTTGCCCAAGGAGGCTGTGGATGCCCCATCCCTGCAGGCATTCAAGGCCAGGCTGGATGTGGCTCTGGGCAGCCTGGGCTGCTGGTTGGTGACCTGCACACAGCAGGGGGTTGAAATGAGACGATCATTGTGGCCCTTTTCAACCAAGACCATCCTATGATGATTCCAACTACATTTCACACAGACTCTGAGATACTGAATGGTGGCAGTTCAGAGTTACTCTCCCAAAGATGCACTGTGATGTGAGTGCCATTTCAGCTCTTTCAGAGGCAGCAGCAGACCTGCTCCCGCCTCCATCAGTGATCAGATAATAGCAGATTACATCGCCTTGTTTGCCTCATCACTTTATTGCCAACCATTCATTACTCAGAGACTCGTTACTGTGGGCACTGCTAAGGGACCTCATATTCACAGACAGGAGAGAAACAAAAGGCTTTGTATGGAGTGGAAAAAATGCCTTCCTTTTCATTATTAAAAATAATGCATCCTAAATTCTTCATCATACTTCTTTATTGTAGCAGAGACTATTATGAAGAACTGTCTTTATTACACAGCCTGGAACACAGCAATCAGCTGTGTTAGTAACTCTTCTGTAGAGCAGACACCAATGCCACTCACTGATTCACTTTGTGGGCGAATTGTACATAGAGGAAGCATTCACTCCTTTGACTCATTTCATTTTCTTGCAATAAATAGAAATATAAATTGGCACTCCAAGTATCTAAATTGACAGAGCATCTGTAGTAGCCTCTGTTTCATTAAATATTTAATTCCCAAATATTTTTAAATTTTAAACACAAGTTATTTAAGTTCTAATGAACAATTAGGTATTAATTGGACTCAAGGTAGTTAAGCAGAAATCAATTCAATGCAGCTGTGTTGTTCACAGCCCTGATCTGCAGTATAGATGGACTTGGTTGTATCTTCAGCACTGCATCATTCACAGAACACTATTACAGTTTTAAAGCATCCTAAAGAGTTAAATGAGGATAAATAAAGGGAGATGAAGTTATGATCTCTTACACAGATACAGCCATTTAATATTGCCTTAGCTTCCCAGAAGCAGTATTAACCAAGATGTGAAGAGATAGGTTCTCTTGTTAGTGGTGCTGCAGGTAGGAACAGCCCCATGCCCCAACATTTTCCTCAGGCTGCAGATCTGAGCGTTTTGTTTTTTAACCTCCCTGCAAAATGCTCCTATTGCTCTTGATTAATCTTTGCCTTGGACTAGCAGAAGCATCTCTCTGACCCTCACAAATCCCCTGTCACCTCACTTGCAGCAGTCCCTCTTTGCAGAGCATTTTTCTGGCTCATTGCTTCAGCCAAACAACTCCTCTGCTCGCAGCCCTGCAGCGGCTGCTGTGCCCTATTGCTTCAAACGCAAACTATTACAGAAATGTTGGACTCTGCCTCTGCTCTGACACCAACACATCCCCAGTTGCTGCTGTGTCATACCTCCCAGTGTCAAACTGCATTTGTGCCACTTGGAAAGAACTTCCTTCTACAATCTGAGCAGGCGTTTCACCTCCAAACCCTTCCTGGAAGGTCACCTCTGCTTTGCATCCGTTTGAGACACAAACCCACAGTGTTTAAGGAACCGGTGGAGCGAGATGCTCCCAAGCCTCCCTGTAACCTTGTATTTCTCCCAGTTTTTGAGGGCCTCCCATGTTTTCCTAGTGAGTTCTCTGGCATCACAACCACCCTTTCAGTTCTCATTAAACAGCCATCCCAATGAGCTGAGACGCCTGGCTGGGGCTGCAGCACAGATGGGGCCACGACTTGCAGCTTGGCAGCCTCACCAAAATAAATAGATCATTTTGGACCATAACAGTTTAATGTCTTCCCTTCATATTTTCATGGCCCCATTCAGGTCTTACAATAGAGGTCAGGTATAGGTGAAAAAAAAAAGAAGTGGTATATGCGAACCAGGAGCAAGACTTCAAAATATCCATGGTTTTTCAGTTAGTGTTTAGCAAATTACCTTCTCCATGCAGCTCAAGCTGGGCCATGCCATGCTGCTCAGGGCAATACCCCAGTGAGTCTTGAAGCCACCAAGGAGGTCAGAGCCTCTGCCTGTCCCTCTGCTGCTGGCAAAGCAGCACATATAGCTCCTTATTATTTTTGGATCTATTAGACAATTACCAGATAAAAGAATAGCATTACATTAATGCTACCCATGCTTTTCAGTTCTCACTGTAGTCTAAAATCAGAAATGATTGTTTCTTTTTTCTCCAAATAAAATAATGAAAACACTCATGGCAATGCAAAGCATCAGCGTAAGCCCAGGGCCACATCCCTCACTCTCATCTGCTAGTGGCTGCTGCCTCTTGCTGTACCTTTTCTTTGGGTGTGTTTTAGTCAAAAGATCTTCAAAACCATCCTGGATGAAATCTGGGCTCCAGTGGGGCTGATGGAAACATCCCCCACCAGCAGCCAGGAGGCACAGATCCGGTCTTTGCTTTGCCATGCAAATTGCCAAGGCTCCCCAAGGTGTGCATGTTTGGATTGCTTTGTCATCTGCATTAAAAAACTCTGCCTCATAGTGACAGCAATTCACAGGCACTGTAACCTGCCCCACCTGAAACAATGAGCAACCTGAAGTAGTTTCATTGTGTAGTGTGTTGGGATTCACTTTTTTTTTTTTGGCCACAGCATCATTTTCTGCATATAAACTCACAAAGGGCCTTCTTCACTTGTCAGTGGTTTGTCGCCTGATTTTCTAAGACATTCATGACCTTTTTAAAATGATTCGAAATGGAAAAGCAACCAGAAGATGGCAAAAGTTTCTCTGTTGCTACGACAGGGGGTTTCTGGAGAGCTCACACCATCAGCAGGCCTCTGGTCAATTAAAACCTAAACAGGTCAACGAGGTTGGCTGCTACAATTACGCACTGAGATTCAGGAAGACATGAGAGTAATCGAAAGGAGAATGCAAATGCTATTCCCATCTTTAATTTCTAGGTGTCTGCTTTTCAGATTTTATTTTTATCATAATAAAAATGCAGTGCATTAAAATTTATTCTACGAGAGTTTAAAGGCAGAGAGATCTGTGCAGATGCAAAAACTGCATCATTTTCTAAGATGTTACTGTCCTTAAAGAAAAATCTAAGCAAAAAAAAAAAAAAAAAGGATCCATATCACTCTTTAAAACTTCATCTCAATTTCCTTATAGGAACTGTACACATTGTCTGCTCTTGTAACCAGTATTTAATTAAGCAGTTCTCCTTGCTGCACAGTTACTGCGGCTGTTGGTATTGAGCAGGTCCTTCCAAAAGAAGCAATCATAAACTCCTAGATGGGTTTACTCAGCTGTGGCACTTCTAAGCTGATTTAAGCAGTCTGTCAAAACTGAGTGAAATTAATTAATTCACTGGAGAGCTTCGCCTTCTCCGAACTTAAGGGAAAAAGTGACGCAAACCAGCTGAAATTTATCCCCTCTCTAATACAGAGGGGCAGATCAGTGCCGGCAACCAAGGACAACCTTATGGCTATCAGAGGGGAACAAACATCCTCCATCCTCAGCAGAGGTTCCTGCATTTCAGCCTGGCTCAGAGAGCTCAAGCTGCGCGGCCACCAAACTGCTCAGGGCTGCCAAGAACACTGTGAGCACAGCATAAGAGACATCCATAGCTGGATCGTGTCCGTGCCCAAATGCCTGAGATGCTGAAGCGGACAATTGCCTTCTGCTTCTTACTAAGGCTTTTTTAGGTTTTAAGTGCTTTGCTGATAGCTTGGTACACAATTACGGGTGGATTAGAGAAAGCAGTAATAGGGTATTTTTCCTCTAATCTTCTCTCAATTCTTAATGTTAATTAAAGGACTTTTACCTATTAATTATACAATAAACATGAACCACTACTTAAAAAAATGAACATTTTAGTTCAATACTTCCTTAGCATTGCTTCTTTCAGGATTTTCCCCCACCATGAGAACGGGAGACAGACCCAACAGACAGCACAGCCAGCAAGTGGCACATACAGGGAGGGGAGGATGACCTCATCCCACTCAGAGCTGTAGCCCCCCATCTCCTCAAGGTGGTTTTCCCTTGCCACCTTTATCAAAACACAGACACAAAAAAAAGCACTATCAAATCTACAGAGTAATCCAGCCATTCCAGCCAGAACGTGGGAAGAAGTGAGACACAGAATTATTGTTCCAGCTAAGTGGTGGAGACACGCAAGGTCGGGTTGCACAGGGCTCTGAGCACCTCGCTGAGCTATGGGTGCCCCTTCTCATGGCAGGGGAGTCAGACCACATGGCCTCTAAGGGTCCCTTCCAACTCAAACTCTTCTGTTTCTATTTATTGTGGACTCAGCCACAACAAACAAGAATAATTTGCCACCTTAATTATGGAAGAAACCACAGTAGGATTTAGATCCCAAAAGACATAGAAAATGGAAGTAAAAAGAAGTTTAGGCAACCAAAGAATCACTGAGGATGGAAAAGACCTCTAGGTAAGAGAAGAAGGCAAAAGTAGCAAAGTATACCATACATTAGAGTAGCTTATATAATTTTGTAAGACACAGAAATACGATCTATAGAATCACAAAATAGATGAGGCTGGAAGAGACAAGAGCTTCATAGCAAATCAGAACAAAAATACTTCATTTCCCTCCAGTTCCAGTTTATCCACTCATATTCCTATTTCCAGAGGAAAAAAAAACCAACCACATTCATCCAAGAAGTTGCCTCATTTTAGATGTAAAACACAATCCCAATTGCACACCGAGGATCAAGGTGTGCTGACTCCCAGCATGTTGGAACAAACCCAGCACGAGGAAAGAGATCAAAATCTGAAATTTCTCAGCATTGCCTTACAGAGGTGAGATGCTATTACAGAAGTTATGAGCTCTGATTTGCCTTTATCTTGTGCTGTATGTCAAGCTTTTTCTCCCGATAACAGTATCTCAAGTATTTGGACTACTGAAGTTATCTAAAAGTCATAATAGTTTTCTCCACAGGGACCACATGACGTGCTGCCTTTTTCTCCTACATGTTCCCTCTTTGTTGATACCTCTTCATCCATCTCTGCAGTTTCATGCCAGCTCCACCTCCAATAACCTCATTCTGTACATCTTAATTTTTAAAGGCACCTATCTTTGTCCACTAGATTACCTCTGTCTGCAGTATGACATCATCTCACTGTAAGACTCCCAGAAAGTCATCTACTATTGACTGTTTGCCATCCAAGCACCTGTTGCACGTTCCCATCTCAGGGAACCTGCATTTTGCTTTGCTCCTCCTATACTCTCACCCATCTCCCCCTTGTACACTGACAATTCTTTCCTAATTACTTTATTTACACGTGTTCCTTTCCCGCTCAGTGCTCCCATCTTCACATTACCTCAGTCGCAGATCCGCCACCTTTAAACGTACGCGTGAGGATTTGGGATTTTTGCCCATCTGTGGATGTAAATGAGGTGGCAGGATGTGTTACCCAATTTGTGTACACAGAGGCCTTTTTAATTTAATATCCCTAATACCAAAGAGCCAACTGTTGTGATTTCAGTTAAATACCAAATTAAACAAGGACACTTTGCCAGTTTTGAAGGACAACGTGAGAAATTAAAGTGCTCAGAACTCACCCTATGTAGCGTGAGGCCATTGGGTTCAGGTGAGAGGCTGAGATGAGGTCAAATGCCACAGACACACAACGTGGTTTACCTTTGGTTGGCATCTCCTCCCAGTGTTCCCACAGCACAGCATGACATCACACCACACTGGCCAAAAGGCAAAGGCTCCTGGGAAGGCCTTCCATCAAGATAACTAAGTTCCCATGAGCAAGCAGTGAGTTCATCTGGCAGCTGGTCCCAAACCTTGCAGGTGTGCCACCTGTGTCAAGCAGCAGCTCAGCAGCAGCCGTGGGAGTGAGCTCTTGCTGCAAGGCTGTGCTGCCGGAGCCCCATTTGAAAGCCATTGAGCAGCTACGTGCCTGGAATGTGATTTCAGAGCTCAGGCAATCTGCATGCATTCAGCCTTGATTTATCTCCAGGTCACTCCAAATTAATTAGGGCAGGAAGACCTCGCCTCACCTTCCCAGCAGCTGCAGGACACAGGTGCCCACGTTACAACCACTTTGTCCTCTGCATGCACCCAACTCCTCCTGCCCACAGCAGCTGTCCTGGTTGCTGGGTCAGGGCTTCAGGGCAAGTTGTGCATTGCCTCTGGGAAATGCCTCCATTGTGGCTCTTGCATTAATGCAGTTAATCTCCAGAGGATGATCACTACCCACTCTCCCTTGTACCCTATCTCTTATTTGCAACCCAGAGGGAGCAAGAGATATCTCAGTTCCTTCTGTCTTTCTTGCACCTCTGGAGTGGCAGCTGAGCAGCAGCATTTCCTAAGCAGTTTCCCAGACAAAACTGCTCTGTGGATTCTCCAGATCCACTTCCAAGTCTCCCCACTTTCAAACAGGAGGCTATCTGGAAGGGAAGCGTTAGTCCAGGGGGAAGATGCCTTCTGCAGAGGGAAGAATCTTGCAGTGCAAGATCTTAAGGACTACTTAGCTTTAAACTCCTTGGAATTGTTCTCAGGATTGAAAGACTGAGAGGAACTTAAACAGGCAAGAAGAGATGAGGGGTTTGCCTTGCACCGGAGGGCACCGACCTGACTGTTTCCTTCCTGAAGTTCCCCTCCCACTCCTGCTCTCCTGGTGATTCCCATAGCAGTTCCCCCAATAGGAGGGTAGCCAGAAAAGCCTCAGAGAATACAGAGCAACCTTCCACATCGGAAGGATGAAAACCTTAATATCCAGCGCTGCTAAAACAGAGAAAACAATCCTTTAAGGGAGAGAAAAAAAATAAAACAACAACAACAAAAAAAGAGGAGCAAAAAAGACCAACCCTGGTATAGGCAGCACTCCTGCATGCTGGCAAGCTGCTATCATGGCTCTCTGCTGCCTCTAATTACACCTCTCCATTAATCACAACAACCAGCAGCTGTGCTCTGAAGACTTTTTTTTTCTTTTCTTTTTTAAAGGAATTATTTCTCTAAACACCCTGAAAGACATAGGGAAAAAAATAATAATAATAAAAAAAAAACAACAAACAACAAACCAACACAAAACCAAAACCCAACAAAAAAGGAAGAAATACAAAGAAGACACAGCTCTCATTGAAATGAGATCAGCCCTCACACATCTGCACTCTGGGTTGTTCTCGAATGTCAAAATAAAGGCTGTGAGTCTGAGCTTAATAATTTCCCTGGAGCGCCATTGTCCTGCAGAGATGGTCTGCTCTCAGCTCTCAGCTGCTGCCAAGGGAGAGGTGAGGGAAGTGAACTGCTTTATTTATTGGGTTGGTTGTTGTAACAATTTAAACTAAGCTCGGTGTCGCTGGCTGCTGTTTTCAGGTGGGTCATGGAATCGGGAGGCTTTCCCCCAGATCTGCATAGCAGAGCCTCTCTGCTTCTACAGGTTTTGTCCTAGCTTTAAATGCATCTTCTAACCTGAGAAAGGATTACTCCATCTTTGATGTCACGATTAAAATGGATCAGGAGGGGGGAAGCAGCGATTGATCCTTCCAGCACTGTGCTGCTCTGCTGAAAGCACTGACTTACGCCCGTGAGCAAAACCAGTGAATCACAGGGATCAATAAACAGCAGTGATGGTGCAGCGGCTGCAGGCAGCACTGCCAGACCTGTGCTGGCAATTACAGAAACTGAGCTGCCTTAACAACTGCTTCAAAAATTGCCCTATCACCCTAATTCTTCCTATGCAAAAACTGAAATGTCCTTCAGATTACCAACAAGGTGCACTTGAGGGCTCCCTCCTGCCTTCCTACCCCTGCTGTTTGGGAAATGCTTCAAGTTTGTGCTATGCTCCTTTTTGTTTTACCCAAACAGGTATTAAGGTAGCTGTTCTTAAATGTTGGGAGTGCTGTGTATAGAGTGCTTGTAAGTGAATAAATGATTCAACTTTTTGCTTTCTGATGCTGCAGGCGGGCAATTAAATGTGATTTAACTTCATGATTCAGTAGCTTGGAAGCTCACAACAGAGAACAACAATTACAAACGATCCGGTGAATAATAAAGAGACTGGGGCACAGATCACTATAGATTTTATGCCTCCAATTGCACTTAAAAGAAATGCCTACAAGAGAAGATAGCTATGACCTAGTGGCAAGTGTTATTAAGCCTAAGGGGAAAGGTAAGTAGAGGAGGCTTTGCATTACATTTGGGTAATGCCATGCTTTGGAGGCTGAGAACATCCCCAGACTTCTTTATTCTGCATTTTCTAAACTTCAAATCAGATTAGAAGGCAATGGTGTTAATAATGTAGAAGTGTTGATTCTAAGGCAGGACAGAGAGACACAAATCATCATCTTCATGCTGAGAACAGATTTGGATGTCAATACTTAAATCCTTTGACAAGACTCAACACCAAATATTTGGAACAACCATTCTGTTGATTAACATAAATGCCAAGTATTTCACTAAAAAAAATCCCAGCATCCCAAATCTTTGGTAAACCCAAACTCCCCTGACTACAGCCCCAAGTATTCAGTAAGCC
Source organism: Lagopus leucura (assembly GCF_019238085.1). Lineage (NCBI taxonomy): Eukaryota > Metazoa > Chordata > Aves > Galliformes > Phasianidae > Lagopus > Lagopus leucura. Next base: position 9,758,067 of record NW_024962256.1, read on the forward strand.
TCAGCTCCCCTGATTGCAGCCCCAAATCTTTGGTAGACCCCAGCTCCTCTGGCTGCAGCCCAGGGTACTGTTAATTAACATTTTAAAACTCATCTTTTAATTTTGAATTGGTTATTTTGACAGGAAAAAAATGAAACTGGATTCTTAACCTACTTAATTTGCTGTTCAAACCACCCCAGCTTAATCTTTTTGTTTGGTTGTTTTTTTTTCCCCCATTTGCTGTTGACCCCATAAATTATATCTGCTCTTCCTCTGTGCAGGAATTTTATCTGTTGATTTACAACACAACAAAAACTTGATTCAGGGTCCGTCAGATCAAACAGGAAAATCCATTCATTTGATAATCCTCTCCTTTTATACTTCATCGTCTTTGTCATAACTTTCATTTACTTACCCCAAAATAAGCCACTTAGGAAAACTTAAAGCCTTCAGTCTGCATAGCATCAGCAGGGCACGAGGCATTTTGTTGGCAAAGAACCATTCATTCTCCCTGAACCTCAGTTCCAAAACACCTTCTGAGGTAATGTTACATTTTGCCCAAACAGAGCTTATTTCTCATTTGCATCTTTATTGCATAAATGGCTGATTTCCGATTTCTGCATGTGCAAAGTTCCCAAATATTGGCATGGATGATTTCACCCACAAATTTAAGGTTTCTGATGAACATTTTCACATCCTGGAGATGCATTCTCCTGATTTGTCCCAAGACAGAAGATTATGTGCTACTAATAGAGTATTAATAATAGGGCAACATTAAATGCTGTTTAAAGCCTCCTTCAAATTGGTATTGACTGCGTTGAAATGGGTCTATGTAGATATTCCCGTGACAAGAAATATGTATGAATATTGTATTTTCATCAGAGGGAGAATTATCAAATGGACACAGAAACCTCTGGAAATCATTATTATATTTCCCTACGTGGACTTGCCTTTCTATACAAAGGAAATAAAAAGAGAATAGTTGCTGTATTAACAACAAAAAATGGCTTCTAGGTAATTATCAGCTATCACCACGTGTTGGAATACCATTTGGTTCCATAGTTGCTTCAATCAATACACTATTTATTTTCAAATAACCACGCACTAAGGATCACTTGGACATCTATCCCATAAATACCCATTACCTCATTATCGACTCTTTCTCGGCACTGCTGCATTATTAACATTTCACCAAAACAAGCAATCACACAGTAAACACTTTGAATTTAGAGCAGTAAGCAATTCAAATTACTCGTATATAGAAACTCCTCCCAGAAATATTGTTTTGGGACAATCAGTTATTTCCAGGGTCTCAGCACCAGGAGTTACTTTTCTGTGTCGTTCTCTACAGATTGCTAATTTCAACCAGCAAGCAAGGTAAGTGGGAAGAAATAAACTGTTTGTGTCAGGGATTGCACACAACACAGTTAGATGGTACGTTTTGTCCTTTGGAAAGGATCTCAATCCCTTGCACATATGTAAGAATGCTGAATTTGAGTTCCAACAAAACTTCTGGTTTAATCCTTTTAATCCAATTCCAACAGTTGCTCAGTGGCCTAGAAATAAAGCAGCCATCCAACCAGACCCTGGGAACAGCCTTGCTCCCTCTCCCCACTTACAGCAGTGGAGCACTACGAGCTGTGCTCCATCTCTTCGTGTGCCTCCTGCAGGGAAATCACCCTCCTGCATTACGGTGGGATGAGTGATGGCTCTCTCATAAAAGATGATCTGCTCAGGGGCAACGCTGAAGGCTGCAGTGGCAAATTGCCAAGAGCTGGAGGGCCACAGCTAATTTGCACGTAAATTTACACCCCTTTTAAAGCCATAAAGAAGCACAGCGGTAGTACTGAAGAATCTCTTGATAGGTTTTAAAGCACAAGGTGATCACCAGCAATAAAAACCCTTGTGACCAGCTTTCACGTCCTTTCTGCTGCATTTGGGCCTCACCTCGCACCCCCAGATCTCCTGCTGTATTTCCAGATCTCGCAGTTGTGCTCCTTCCATCAGTAACCCTCCCTGCTCAGATGGATATGCTGAAGTGAAGTCTCATTAAGCCTGAGACTCAAGCCTCTGCTTCAAGCTCTGCCCTCCTACGCTACTTTACATCATTAAGGAACATTGCCCAGCTGATCCAATAAATCCACGTATCAGCCAGTACAATTAAATCTAACAGAGGTGAAAATGGGAGCTCATGGGAAGGATCATTGGTGCCACATTCCTGCAGTTCTTGGACACCTGCAGGGATGGGAACTCCAGCACTCTCTGGGCAGCCTGTGCCAATGCCTCACTGCTATTTTGGAGAATAAATTGTTTCTAATGCACAAACTGAACCTCCCCTGGTGCAACTTAAGGCCATCACCTCTTGTCTTATTGCTATTACCTGGGAGCAGAGGCCAACCCCCCACCTCCCTACAGTTTCCTTTCACAGGTTGTAGAGAGCACTGAGGTCTCCTCTGAGCCTCCTCTTCTCCCTATGGAATCATCCCAAGTTCCCTCAGCTGCTCCGTATAGCTATCACTCTGTATCAGAAAAGGTTTTTGTTAAATTTAAATGACATGAATGAGGAAGAATGTTACCACGTTGGCCAACCCAACTGCATGATAATTATAACATCCTTATGTTCCTTGAAAAGTACATATAGAGCAAGTTAGAAATGGATTTACTTATGAATCCTAAGTCATTCTATTTCACATTAAGAAAACACTCAGAGTTTCTCAAGATGAATTGTGGAATGCCTTGAAGTGAGAACGTAAATCCCAATGCTGTCATTCTTTTTCTCCAAGGAGTTATTAAGTGAAAGATCCAAAATAAAATGTCAGGCTGTTGTGCTTTTAGGATTTTACCTCTCCATCTGATGTAAACTCTGTGAGTTCCAAATCTCTAAACAATGTTCTGAACTTGTCAGCCATTAGCAATGATACCGAACGAGACTCTCAGATAACCCCCTAACAGAATATGTAGTGATTAAGTTAATTTGAGTGATTCATCTCCACTGCAACCCGTTAGACTTACACATTACAATCATTTGCACAGCAATAAAAATCTCCGCGCATCTGCACAGGACAGTTTTATAAAGATAATTCTAACCTCAGTGATGTCTGTTCTGATTTGTTTCCTTGGAAGTTTCTTTTGAATGGTCCTTCTTTGCCAGGTGCTTATCCCACTAAAACAAATAGCAGCTCCTATAGAGGAGCATCCACTTCTGCAGTGCAACAAATGAGTCACTTATCAACTGCATTATGGTCACGGCTATGAAGAGCTCTCCCAGCTGAGGCTTCAGGGTGAATTTTACTTATGTGGCATTACTGCAGATGATGTATGGCTAAGGTATTAAAATTAGCACTCTGCTTTCACTCATGCTTGTGCACATACACACATGGAAAAGCTACAGATACCCCAGTGAGCTCAGTTCCAGTAACTGTGTCAGCTCGCATTAACCCAGCATTTAAGCTTTAATCTTGCTTTCATTGAAGTAGATTGCTAAACTTGCTCCAACTTTAAGAAGGTGCAAGATCAGATCCTTCCATCTGAAATAAATCAAAGAGAAAAACTCTGCCAAGTGAATCGTTGTCAAACCTGTGTTCTCTGGCAGACCATGTTCCGTGTGTGTGTCGCGGGCAGCAACACCACAGGGCTGTGCAACCTGCAGGCTCCCCTGGACCCTGCAATTAATGACTAATTGAAATTATTTCTCCCGAACTGACCTCGAGCCATATGGATTAAAACAGATTTCGGAATGCTAATTACGCTACATCATTTTCCCAATTATTTTTAAGATTGGATTATTTACCAGGAGGTGGGGGTGCTTGAAGCAGCTGCTAATGAGCAAATCATGCATAAAAACTTGTTTGTTACATCAGTGATTGAACAAAATAAGGTTGCAGGCCTGATTTCCCATCTAAATAAATAAGAGAAATCAAAAAGATTCTGAGAAAAGCGTCAGCTGAAGGCCGTGAGAGCTGTGGTGCCCCATCCATGGAGAGGCCTATGGCCATACATGGGCCCTGGGCAGCTTGAGCAAGTGTTGGGGCAGGGAGCTGTGAGGTCCCTTCAAGTGATCCATTCTATGATTCAATGATTCTACGGTAATGTAGGTAGCTTCAAAAGCCATGTTAAGCAAGGAGAATGTTTCAGAGTATTGTAGCAGGTATCTCTCTCGCTGAAATGGATCTAGCATTGGTTCTACTACCAGACAAGGAGCTGAAGGAGACTGAACAACCAAAGTTTGAATGGAAGGCAAAGAACAGAGGCAGGAACAGAACAAGGAAGCAGAGGAGCACCAGAAGTGCACGAAGAGCAGCTTCAGCCAGCAGATACATGCAAACAGGCCATGCTGCATTACTGCCTCATGCCTGGTTCTAGGTGCTCAGGACAACCAGGACACATTGCTGTGAACAGGCTGAAATTTTTCTTTTTTCCCTAGTTTTTCTCTCATTTTGTAATAGTGGTTAATGGCACTGCTGGGTTATTGGGCATTTCAGGGCATTTTCTCAAGAAATGGCTGTGTTACCTAAGTGACCAAGGAGTTTATAATCTGTTTACAAAAGTCACTGAGCATCTTAAGAGTATAAAAATCTGATTGAGTACCAGAGGGACTTCAGAATTGCATTTTTCTGAACACTTACCCCAGCTCTCTGATCTAATCAAGAATAACACAGAAATTTAATTGCTACAAACGGTCTACGTATCTGAGGAGCTAAAAGTCTTCAGATTTTCAGCTGGAAGATAATAAAACCTAGTTATAGTCCCTTTGAACGTTTCTGAGGGAACAGTTTTGCTGTGCTTCAAGTGCACAGGAATATTGCACAGGGCAATATTCCAGACTGGTTTCCAACTCCTACGCTGGTCGATAGATCTGTCTGCCTGCCTACCTGCCTTCAAGCAGCTGGCATAATGCACAGAGGGACGCATAGCTGTTGGGTCCTGGAGATTACTACTGTATCATTTCACAGCCTATTCAGAGCTGCGTGTTTTTCTCATGGGATTAGGACAGTTACTAGTTGGAAAAACAACAACAAAAAAGCAATAAGCTGTAGATGCAGCATGTAAAGAATGAGGTTCCTCGAGCACTTGTTCCAAAACTCCTTATTTAATCAGTACAAAATCCACAAATAGAAAATAATACTCTTTTCTCAATAATACTGAATGTGTATAACAAGATGTGCTTAGCTTTAAACCAGATTTTTGGAGTATCCTTTACAGCAGTGAAAGCTTGAGCTCATCATGTCATTTGATAGAAGTTGTTTCTCTTTCAAGCACAGAAATAGTAATAAATAACAACAAAAACTTTCTACTTTTTATTTCTAGTGCCTGAATTTATAATGCCTGTTAGTTGTATTCAGTCCTCCTTGCCATCTCCATTTTTTATACTTCCCAAAACTTAAACAAAAATAATCTTATAATTACTGAAAGAATCCTTCCTGATGTAACAATTTGGTTATAACTTTCAAACTTGAATTCATTTTCTACTCCACTACAAAAAAAAGTATATAGCTGAAAGAGATTAAAATTATAATGCATTTTAGGTAGCAATAATCAATGCCTTTCAGCCAACCACCTATTTACATTTTAAGCTCTTTCCTCTGGTGAGCCTTAAAGACAAAACTTCCATAGCAACAAAAATAAGAACCACGTGTACCTTGCAATGAATGCTAACAAAGCCACAAATGGAGAAAGGAATAACAGTGCCAGATTATTTATTTCTAAGTTATTTGACTCAGGTGTAGTTAACCTCAATTAAAAAAAATAATAATCCAGAGTTTTCCTTCAGCTGAGCCAGAAATGAAACCTTAAATAGAACACTCTGCTGACTGCCCTGTGCAAAGCAGGCTCGCTGTATCCACAGCAATGGTAAAGAATAATGCAATGGTAAAGAACAGTTCTTGTGCTGTGGGTTTTGTGTATGTGCTGTTTTAAACTTGTTTATTTTTTCAAACTGGGATACCAAGTTCACTTCCCTCCTGATGGAACCCTGACCTCACTGAATTACTTGTGTAAGTTCTTATCATGCTCCTCACTCACATGAATGACTGTAACCCTAAAGAAAGCCTACGTATTTTCTTGCTTGTTGCTGCCTAATTGCATGGACACAGAGGTATCCTTGAGTTTTATTGAAGGGATAATCTGGGGTTGTGCTGGTAGAGCTCCCCAGCTCATACATTTTCCAACAGGATTTAGTTTTACTTATTGTAACAATCAGAAAGATTAATACGATGGAAAGGTGATACAAGAGGTATAATAACAGAGGGACTAGCACAACAGAAAGTTGTTATAAGAGAAGGAAAAAAAGACTGCTCACCCATCTCTGAAGATCTAGGCTCATAAAGGAGAACTCCACAAAGAAGAAATATCCAGGAAAAAAAACCTTTCCCCAGTGGCAGTCAGCCCTTAAGTGAGGTCTAAGAGAGGTGCAGCCAGGCTCCACCCCTTCTGGTCACACAGCTGAATTGCTTTCACCTGTGCTCCCAGGGCTGACCGGGTCCTTTCCACAGGTGCTCAATCAGTGCTTCTGGCTCAGACTCAACAGTTACCACACACTCATTCTGGTAGTTTTCATGAAGCTCATTCCTGAGAAATTCTTCCAAAATTAGGAACCGAGGAGTGGCACAGCATTCAGCAAAATACTTTGCATACACTTAGAATCATCTGCATTTCTTTCTTTTTCTCCTTCCTTCGCTGCAGTATTCCCCCGCTTTGTTTCTTGTATACTCTTTGCATTGCATGCTAAATAATTGTACATGAAAACATTATAAATGTATTTTATCATATGCTGTACTTAGTAGCTAACACGATGTTGCTTTTTTTGCCTTTCTGGTAGGTCCTAAAAAATTCCAGTTTGAAGTGTTCTTGGCTTCTGAAGCTTTTAAAAGAGAAAAACACACAGAAAAAGCATTGCTACCTGCAGTTTCTTCCTGGCAGGTAACCTCTCTGCCCCTAGTCCACTCACTGTCTTTTGAATTGGAAGCTGGCAGGATGGGGCCAAGCAGGGCTGCAGCTGTGGGAGCACTTAAATAGCTGGGCAGAGACTTTTATTCATAGAATCACAGAATCTTTAAGGCTGGAAAAGACCACTAAGATCCTCAAGCCCACTGCCCACTGACCATGGCCCTCAGTGCTACCTCTCCACAGCTCTGGAGCACCTCCAGGGATGGTGACCCCACCATTTCCCTGGGCATTTGTAACTTGAAGTTGCCACTTCTTATTTTTTGCATGTTTGCTTGCCCATATTTGCTCCTTGGAGACTCTGGTAAGGCAGGGAAAAGGGAAAAGCTAGGAAGCAAGAAGGGCAGAATGATCCCAGAGGGTAACATTGATTACTCAATCAGCAGATAAAGGAAGAGTTGCTGATGTCTCCTACCTAGACTTCTGCAAGGCCTTTGCTGTGGCCCAGAGGAACCTTCCTGTCCCACAACAGAAGCCATGTTCTGTCATTTGGACCTCTGGGAAAGCTTCCATGTCTTCCAGCCAGCAGCCCTTTTCTTCGAGACCACTTGATCAGTGCAAAGAACACAAGCTCCAGGTACGTGGTTGTGTTAACCACCACCTGCCTGCCTTATGCAGACCCGTGCACAGACTGACTGGCCTCCTAATCAGCCATCACATTCACCAATACTAACAGGAATGGCTTTTTTTGTCCTTAATAGATAGATTGTACAAAGAAAGTTTCTCAGCCTGTAGATGGCAAAGCGTTATTGAAATACTCCAGCTTGGCATCATTCAAGGTCAGGAGATGGGCTCTGAGCACCTGATGGCCCCTGTTCATTGTGGGGGAGTAGGACCAGATGGCCTTTAAAGGTCTTTTCCAACTCAAACCGTTCTGTAGTTCTACGATTCCCCGCACAGCAGCTGATCATGGGGTCACCTTCATCTACCAAAGGAAAAATATCCTCCCACATGAGGCCAACAACTTCCCACTTGGAAGATGCAGAGATGGAGCCAGGAGAGATGTTCTCATTAAATCCCACTGCTCTGTGCAGCAAAACTTGTTCCTTATTTATTCCTGACATAATCCCTGAATTGAAGCTTCCCATTAACCTAATAGCAAAGTGTGAACACGTTAGACAGCTTGGCCCACACAGACAGCACTGATCTCATTACAGGCATGAAGTTTGATTTGCAAACAATTTACACTGACAGACTGAATGGATGGTATTGGTCTTTTAAATCTCGCTTGTGCTGCTGTACTTCAGTGATGCTACAGTGCTACTACAATCATCTTTTTAAAAGTTGTTTATGAAAAGACTCACATCCTAATTTAGCCTGATCTGGTGGTTGGCAGCCCTGCTCGTAGCAGGGGGTTGGAACTGAATGGTTTTTAAGGTCCCCTCCAACCTAAGCTGTTCTATGATTCTAGGATTTTTACTTAGAATTCTTTTTTTTTTTTTTTTTTTTAATGACAATTTAATTGTGGGTCATGGTGAATTTAATCTAATTAGCTAAGGATCTTCCAATAATCCCAAAAGTCAGCAGCAGGCACCCCAAGAGACCAAGTTCCTTCTTGCATTGCTTTGCTTGTAACTTCATCATTTGGAATTCTTGTGTTTACAAATCCAGATTTGCCTTATACATTGTCACTGCCATTACATTATGCTCTTTAATGTGTAAACAGAGCATACTTCAAAGTGCATGTATCATTATTAATAGTTAACAAGAAGAAAGGAAATGCAAGCCCCACAACCTAGTCTTGCAGCCAGGATGCCTCTCACTGTGCTCTATGGGAAAGGCATTCACTCCAGTTAGTTACCTTCCTGAGATGAGATGACTCTTGCAGAGGCACAAAAACAAACCCTTATTTTTGCATTTACTGGATATGTAATCTTCAAATAATGAGTATCAGGATGAAAACAAGTAAAAGAAACGTCCTGGAGCATTTTCACACTCTCCCACTAAGGACAGCAGTTTTGCTTGATTAAAGGTTACAGGATTCGACTCCAAATAAGCAGTTAGCTGTGGAAATGGATGCATGAGGCATTTCTTCTTCTCTCCCCTGAGCCAAGTCTGCCACAAAATGAAGCTGGGATATTGATGACTTCAAAGGAACTGTAAAAACTAAATAACAAGGCATGATCAGCCAACAGACTTAAATGCTCTGTGACAGAGAGAAACTGTTAGTGGGCAATTGGAGCCCATAATATTTTCCTACAAGGTGTAATGGAGCTAGCTGGGCTGTGTACACACAGCACCCAGTGCAGCAGTACAGGAGAGCTGAAATGCTATTTATTCATGTTCCTGCTCATACAGTTTTATTTGTAACCTAGCTTGGTGCAGGTGCTGGCTGCAGGCAGGGGATCAGAGTGAACTTTTGGCCCTGGAACCTTCCAGTTAAAGCAGCAACAGTTTGAAGCCCTGCTGGGAACAGGGGCTCTGGTGGGGAGCAATATGCCAACATTTGTTTAAATTACACTTTGGAGATTGAGTTCTCCTGTGTACTGCATGCAAGCACTCATTTCTATTCAGTGAATACTCCAAATGAGGATGCTGTCTGTTGTCTGGTTGGGACTCAAGCAGAAGTCTTTGATCAAAGGACAAATAGCTTTATATCCAGTGATTCCCTAATCATTCGCTTGAAAAGGTTTAACTCTACCAGTAGTCTTCAGTGATGGGATATTTGTTTAGCTGTCTATGATGCTCTCTTCACTTTAATTATATGCTTCTTTTTTTCCTACTTAATTAAGACTATCTTCAAAGAGACACTTTTATAAACAAATTAGGGTTATCTGGCTCAGAGTTTATACCTGAGTGCTGTTTGATCAATACAATTGATTGAAGAGATCTAAACACCATCTCTGGGATATTTTCTGTTCCAGAACCACTGGGATGCCTTGGTTATGCAGAGGCTGAGACACACAACAACATCCTGCACTGTCATCCAGGCACTCCTTAAAAGGGGAACAAAGAGCACTAAAAAAACCCTCTGAATGGATTCATTGCCTTTAAATAAAACTGTGTGAAAGAGAGGTGGTGAACCTGTCACGCTTTTAGAAAGATTAGGGATCATGGCGAAGATGACTCTGATGACAAGATGCCCTCTCATGTATTTTTATCTTCTACAGGATGTAGTTTAGCTACAAGAAGAAGAAAACAGCACCTCTCATCCACCCTCTGACAGCCATTCTTCCATCCATTCCTGAGTACCAAGTTGTGCTCCAACTGAACTGGAAAGGGTTTCAATCTGTTTTAGTTGTAAGAGCAACAGGAAATTCAGGTCTAGTATGTTAACGTGTGAAGATCTGCACGCATTCAGATGCGATGGGTTTGATGTGCTACTTATTTGTATTTCTTATGCAGAGTGCTGTCTTGGAGTTGTGAATCTCATTTGGAAAGTTTGGGCTCACTTGGAATGAAAGGGCTTCATGCTTGTCCTCATTACAAATAATGCAGAGATTCAGTGCAATCAGGAATTCAGAGTAATTTCTAGTATGTTTTTCAGTTTTTCACCTTGTTGCATATCTGACTTCTTTTCCCCATTTGTGTGAACCTCCTAACCAAGGAATCAGTATTTCTACATCCCTTTCCTATTATGGAATACATTTCACTGCACAACCTTCTACTGTAAAGTAATTACTCTGCAGGCTAAATCAGATAGTTGCCCTAAAGAAGCAGAAGAGGAACAAAACAGCAGAAAGTACCTGTAGAGTTACCAGATATAAGGGAATAGCATTTTTCTCTCACTATTTCAACACTTGCACCAAGTCTGTGGCAGTATCTAAAAATGTTCTGATTGTTGTCCACCAGGTCAAGAGTAAATTATTTTAATCTGCAAAAGAAAATAAGAAGAGCCATGCCTGCTCCTGCTACACTGGGAAAGGACTAATGCACATATATCAACAGCCTTTTGCTGCTCATTTATTCCAGTGGAACACACATTTTGCAAAGACACAATTAGAGTTTGTGGATATACTTTGTGCTTTTCCAACATCTGTGTGTAATGGAGTGTTCGGGCCGCAGCAGGATTGCTTTCTATCCTATGACAGCAGTCGTTCCAATATGATATTGATAACATACCTTTTTGGATGGTTAATTTAGTTCAAATTTATCTGTGCCAAGAGACCATGCTGATAATTGATCTCCAGCTTTGTTCTGCAGCATTAATTAAGTTTTAGAAAAGCTTACAGATCAATTTATTCTAGCTAATGCAGATCTGCACCTATAACAACACGAGTCAGATATTTATCACTCTGCTGTGATTCCCTTTTCATGCTTCATCAATTCATGTTTACATCTGGTTTAAGTTTTTCTAATCTAAAATAAATCAGCTTGAAAAAGCATTTGATTTCTCATTTAGATTCTCAATTGCCTTCTATTACAAAGATAATATCCCTTGTCTGATTTTAAATGGTAGAACTGTTAGGTTAATAATAACGAGTAAATATGTTGTCACTGCAGAGTTGTTGCAACTAAGCCAAATTTTATTTGCCTTTATAAAAAAAAAGTACAAGCAAATTGGGGTTATTTATATGATGAATGAGATAATTGAATGTTATTTCACTACAGTGTAGCACTTAGGTGCAGTTCCACCTCTCTGTAGTTGCTTACAGATGTGCACTGTAACGTTGTCTCTTTTTAAAAAACATTTTATTTTAAGTGCCAGACCAAAAATCAGTATTTAAAGCTGCTGCTGCACGGCAAGAAACTGCTTTGCAGGGTTTGCCAGCGGCTGTGTATCCAGACCATGCGAGCTGTATGCCTCACATTGAAGGTGTATGCATTTCACATAGGGAAGAGGCTGCAGCAAGGAGCTGACAGCTGTCTGACAGCTCCAAGAGGGAAAGCTCCTCCTGCCAGCTCTGTGTGGCAGTGGGGGATACAGGCACAGAGCCTTGGGCCAGAGCTCCTCCTGGGCTGCCTTCCTGCCAGTCTGGGTGCAGCCAGAAGTCCTTCTTTGGTCTCACATCACCCACGAGATTAATTGTGCCTCCATCTATCCCAGCAGCCCTCTGGCAGAGCACAGTCCTGTGCTACCCCAAATCTTACCCCCATCACACGTTTCACAGGTGCTCACTTACATAATTTGCAATATTTCTATGATAACAGATCAGTAGTACAGTTAAGAAAATATTTGCCTCTCTCATAATTCTTGCTGTAGGCACTTACATTATCCTCAGCTTGTGTCAGGCTCTGAGCTGTGATGGAGCTGTGGGTGTCCCTGTGCATTGGAGGGAGTGGGACTACATGGCCTTCAGAGGTCTCTTCCAACTCAGGTGATTCTGTTATGCAGAAAAGGAAAAAAAAAATCAGTTTGTAAAAACATGAGCTCTCCGTTTTTCATTGGAGAATTTTCTGTACTTCATGCTATGCCAATGAGGTACAATTTGTCATGTAGTTAATGGAGCAGGATACTACTAATTAACCAGATGAGATACAAGCCAGTAGATCCACCTTTATCAGGAGCAGAGCAAATGGCTGTAAAAATTTTCCCCAAGTATTACATTGTCAGTTTTGCACAAAGTGCTCTACCTCTGCCAAGCATTGGCTGTGAAGCTATCATAGATGTGTTACAGCCACCAAAGCAGTCTGAAGAGTTGAGGGGTGCTCTCTGTGGAAGTCAGTACGTTCTCGCCAGGTGGTCTTGGCTCTTTATCTTGTACTTAACCTTTCAGTGGGGTTTTTACAACCATCCTTCCAAAGCCCCATGTAGATTGGGCGCTGTATTGATTTCATTCATTGTGGAAAATGCTGACTGAAGAACTGGAATAAAGCTCCCCTTTTCTCCCCCCGTTTACAACTTCCAGAGATTCACGAAGGTCAGAGAACACCATACCCCACACCATCCAGCTAAATGGCTGCTTAGGACCTGGAGAATAACCTTCACATTGCTATATACATCACGAGCCACTACACAAACAGCTCCACAGCTCCAGGGCAGCCAGGAAGACCAGCAGATCTGTGTTCTGGCCATTGATTTCTCCCCTGCTCCCTGTGATAATTTTAGGCTGGATGTCAGCAGTACATCTTTAGCGTGCCGCTCTGTCTGCTTATCTGCACAGATCAATTACCAACAGGAAGTCCTAATTCAAGACTGTACTTCTGCCTGCGAGGAACCACGAGTAATGACTGCTTTTTTTTACTTCACACTTGTGGAGCAGAGGAGAAAACAGGGACAGCATACAACACTTGGCTTAATCTTCACAAAAGAGCTGCAACTGTTGTATCAGATCTAGAATTCGACTTCAATATCTTTATTTCCCCCTAAATTATTAGACACAGTGATAGCACAGCTTCTCATTTTTGTATCTGATGTGTCTTAAACCTAGGAATGAGACAGCTAAAAGCAAGGAAACCCCTCTGACTGCAGTATTTAAGGCAGAAAACACATGCTGTGGGAATGCTGTACAGGTAAGATACACAAGGTACACGGACAATGGGCATCTACTACTTCTCTACCCCAAAATCTGCATAGGGTTTTACCAACAGAACACTTTATACCAAAGGAATCAGCAGAAGAGCAAACATCACTCTTTCCCCTTCCTAGACCATACTTTTGCCCCTTATTTTATAATTCAAAGCATTAGTGGGTAGCTTTGGCAGTGAAGACTACCAAGCATTGTTCTACTCTTCAGTTCTTACAAGCATTTTAAATGTCTGAGAGAAAGGATTGTTTATTTCTCCCTGTCAATAAGCACATTTCCAGAGAGCTTGCACAGCCGAAGCAAACAGGAACCACTATGTTATTTTTTTGGCCTGCTCACTCAACTACTCCTGTACAAAAATAACTTAATTTGGAAGCGCCTTTCAAAATAGGTCAGGATAGAGCTGCGTAAGGAAATCAAGTACCTTTCCAGAGGAGGTGATATTACCCTGATTTGAGGGTGGTTCCAGGTTTCTGAAGATCTCATTGGCCATACCATTACGTACAAAAAAAGTTAACTAAGAGTGTAAAGTTAATTACAGGGTTCAGCTGCCTGCTCTGGAGCTGTGGCGGTACAGGTGATGAAAATTTACATAGATTAGGTGAATTTGGTCTCTGCTTCTGGTCTGCTTTTCTTGGAGCTGGTTTGGGTTATCTGATCAGATCTTCCAGCAGATGTGAAATGTTTGACCTTTAGTGGAGATTCTTCTTCTTTGTCTGGAAAGACAGCCTGCTGATGGAGCTACTGAGGGGGATGCTGCTTGATTTCAATAGGATATTGAATTAGTGAGGTTTTGTTTTCATTTGCTTATTTATTTTAACAATCAAAAAAAGAAAAACCACAGCTGAGTTCTCTGGCAGTGCCAGTGGGCATTTTAGCACCTCCACAGACCTGAGCCTTGGTTTCAATCTGCTCCAGCTCCCTGCCGTAAAACAGATTAATCACATTTACTCATCTCACAGTATGCTGTGAAAATGCATCCATAAAAAGACTGTCAGATCTTCATATATCATTTAACAGGGAAATACTGGTACCTAAAATAAACATTTGAAAGCCTTCTTGTCCAGGGCAGAGAAATATAAAGAACATTTTTCCACGCTAGCAGCCTGCAAGTCATTTTGAGAGTGAGTAATTCTTCCCTTCAGAGACAAGCACCAAGCACATCCACGGAGCTGTATGTTTAACTGAAAACGTGCAGTTATCAAATGCCCTACCAAGGCAGGGGGCTTGCAGGCTGATTTGCCTCATTAATCCAGAATTTGGCATATAGGGGACGGGAAAACAGCGGGTTTGTTTAATTGTTTTTTTCACACGGGTCCATCCTTTCCCATTGACAGCAGTCTTTAAGCATTTCTAGCCAGCAGGCACTGATCTGACAGCACAGCCCTGTGGCACGGCCGTGTCTCGTGGGTTGGGATGTGTTCTAATGCTGACACTCCAAAGGGCTGTGCTCTGCCTTCCTGTTCTTGTTTTTTTCCTCTTTCTGTTTTACCATGGGAGCTGCTTCCAAGCTGCTACCACTCTGCATGCACTCCTTGGGTTTTTGCATCCTATACACCCCAAACCAGGAAGCAATTAGCATCGTCTCATTTATTATACATCTATATACACCTAATCTCATGATTTTTGAGCCAGTAAGTGTTTTTGTTGGCCTGAACAAGATTGTAATGGAATTATTGCTCTGACCCTGCATACTGGCTGCATACAGATGGAGCAAAGAGGCATTGCTCCCACCCATCAAACAGCATGGCACAGCTCAGCTCACCAGCCACCATTTCTATTTCTGCAAACTTAAAAGGAGAACTTCATGTGGTCATCAATTTCTAAAGCTTTTTGGAGAAGCTTCTTAGAAGTTATTTCACATTAGAGCACTGCAAAGGACTTCAAGGTCCTGGCAGTTTGAACAAGAATTAATGAGGCAGAAAAGCTCTTTGGTGGAGTAACGAACTCCTGCAACGTTTGCATAAGGACAGAGCCAATGAAGCACTCGTGACACTGTGGCTTTTGAGATGCTTCTTTGCTACAAAGCACAACGTTACATTTCTTCTTTTTGAATTTTCACCAAGTTCTAGCTTATTTGGAACATTTCTGTTTTGTTATTGGCATTTCAACACCCTGAGGATTTAAGGGAAAAAATCATTTAGTCTTTAACTCCCTCCTCAGCTCTTCAGTTCCCTCCTAATTTCTCCTGCTCAGACTAGAGTCCCGAGCCCAACAAGAGATGCCTGGGCTTGTGGCTATTATCTTATTGAGTGAAATCATTGCATCGTCACACCAAAGACACCCCCTGTTTCAGTAGTCCCACAGCTGTTTAATTTTGCAGAATGCTTGTGTAATGCAGCAAACTGCTGCTCTCCTTGTATTCCCCAGCCCACACATGCAGGGCTCATCCCATCAGATCGGATAAATGAGAGCAAATCGCTCACAGGGGTCGGCTGATGGTGTTTAATAAGTGTGCTGCTGGGGTTGCCATCCCATTGCTTCCTCTGCATAACTTGGCAGTAGAGCACAGTGCTGTTCCCAGCCCCAGCTCTTGGCTGCAGCGTCACTACCCAGGTAGCACCTCTGTGAGCAGGTTATTCAGCCCAGGGCATCAAATGCTGCCCTTAGAGCTGGGACAAGCCTTGCAGCATTGACACAACACAGCCTGCAGGGTGCTGATGTTGGGAAGTGTTTTGACCCCACAATTAATGAAGGCAAAGAATTTCATATGTTATGAAACACTGTGGGGTTTTTTTCTTTGCCAATAGATCCTTTTTTTTTCCTTCTGATTTTGACCTTAAATAAGAGTAGCCTCACCTTTAGAGAGCTATGTTCTATTTGTTTGTGTGTATGCACAGAGAGCATATGCATAACTTCAATCCCATTTAGTAGCAAATGTTCCATAGCCCATAGATGCGCCCTTATTGCTTTGAGGCTGTACCAGGTGAGGGATAGCAAGAAGTGCTGTTACACAGGTACTTGTGCAAAGCTTCCAGCAGTTCTCCTGGCAGGCATTTTGCCAGCAGAGGTTGTCAATTCACACCCAGGGTGCCAAATTGAGACATTTAAAGAGAATTCATTTTCTTCAGTTTCTGAAAAGTTGCCACTCTGGGTGCCTGAAACTGAGATAAGTATCCCAAATCATTTATCTTCAAAGATTTTATCCATTCAACAGGAGGCAATTTCTATCATCCGGCACCAGAAAAATAACTTCTCAGTGATACCTGCAGCTGCTGAGTTAGACTCAGCTTCCAAATGATGTTGGGAATGGGTGCTGAGCATGGGTCTTCCAGTCCAACCACTTTATACAGCTGTTCAGATTAGTTGAGAACTTTGACTCTTTGACATTGAGAAGAAAATTCACAAGACTGAATTCTAAAGAAAAGCTCATTTGTACATTGCTGAAGCAGCTCCCTCCCCTCTAAGGGACTTGCTGCTTCCAGGGAGACAGAGAGGCCCCTGCATGCCTGTCACCTCCCAGAATAACAGCATCAATATGCACAGAGGTTAATGTCTCGCAGAGGACGAGGAATCTGCATATTACATTTATCAAAAGATGTGTAAATGAGCTATATAGGAGTCTATTACAATGCTCTGCATAATTTATTCCATGTACAATAAAGAGCTGATCAGATTTCATGCATGTTTACTTTTTGAAAGATAACCGCCTGAGTGTTTGAACGAGCTGCAGAATACAAATAGGGTTCAAAGTAATGTGTTTATCTCCCTGACATTTTAATCTTGAAAACTTTCTTATTCTCATTGTTTTGACAAAACGATTCTCTTTTGTGAGAATAATCTCTCCCAAACATGAGAGGACTTGCATTGTTTGGGACATACAATGGATTCCAAAGTCTATTAGATATGTATAAGTGAAACAAAAGGCCCACACTGAAAGCATCTACACTTCTGATGCTGTTTACTTTCTCTCTGAAAGTTGAAGTACTCCTGCAATGACAGGCTGAAGTTTGAGCAGAGCTCCTTGTTTCACCTGTGAGTGACAGTGGGCAGAAGCTTATGCTGCAGTCCTGCTGCTGCAAGGCCCCTGACAGTGCACAGCTGCAAGGCTGCTTCCTTGCTTGCCCACTGGGTTCTTCATGGTGGCAAATAGAACCATGGAATCGTGGAATGGTTTTGCTGGAAGGGTCCTTGAAGATCACCCAGTTCCACCTGCTGCCCCCCACTAGTGATCAATGTAAACTACATCAGCACATTCATCAATTCTTTGTTACCTTAAGTATCATCTAAAAGAAAATGCAATTTAGTATTCTTTGTAATTCATGGCCATATATGTCTGTGGCAACAGCTGTCTGAAGCTTCTGATGTTATCCAAGCATTTCTGATTTCAGCAGGTGAGTACTTTCCCCTGCAGTTACAAATTTACCTTTACCTTCTACTTGTCTTGGTGTTCTCCAGTGCCTATCAGGGGCGGACCAAACATTTTGGTTTAAGTTTTCCTTTTTCATTTACATTGCACAAAATGGATTCTCACCATCTGGCCCTCTCCACGTCCCACACAAAGTGCTCAGATCCTGTGTTCCTCATGCATACCTTCAGCATCACTTGGAGACCATTCCTAGAGCATCCCCAAGGCCCCATGTGTGAAGGCAGCCACCGAGGGAACTGATCCATCCTGGTGCTGGAAGCTGCTCAGGACTGCTCTTCCCATGCCATCAGACTGTGAGATGAAGTTCTCAAGCCTGCAGCACCCAGAGCTCCACGGAAGGCTTCTGGTGGGCAGCAGGCACGTCCCCAGCACTCACTGTGGCACACAGCCAGCGCTGCATTGCCCTCTGCTCGGCGGGGTCAGCGCTCCGTCCCACGGCTATCAGGTGTCTCACTGCTCCCATTTCAAAGGAACAGGTATCCAATGGCAAAGGAAGTAGCTGTGTTTTTTTCAGCCTTGTTTTTCAGTAATGTCTGAATATCTTCCAGAGAGTCCCTCTGGAGTCTTAGAGAACTTTTGCTGAAAAAAGCAGCATCGTTTTTCCTTAACGTGACTGATGAGTGTGCACAGAGTAGGTGCAGTGTCCCTACTGCTAGACGATATGATATACATCTGGGTAAAAAACAGCTTCCTACACAGAGTACATTTTGTAAAATGATTCTTCAACAAAAGAGCCTCACGTGAACAAAGCTCCAATAACTAGTTCTGTATGCTCCTGCATGATTTCAGGCCAGCTGCATTCCTACAAACGCAGACCTGTATTCATCAACATTTCTTACAAATTACTTTGATTTACAGTAACAAAACCTCTTTTCTTAACTTATATGCCCCAGCAGAGGGGGTGCAGCACTAGAAAGAAATGGAACAGTGGTAAACACTGTCTGCTGTTGAGGTTAGCAGTCAATCTCCTCGTTTAGAGGAATGGGGCTTTGGCTTGCTGTAGGGCCTGGACTCACATCGATACAGAAGAATATCCCCAGGAAGGGCAATGAACAGCATTTCTTCATCACTTCCTGAATTCTCTCAGTTTGGATGCACCCAGTGAATTTAGTCCCATGACTTCAGCAGTGTCAGCCCTCACGTCAAATACCTTTATGAATGTGTCACTAATATGTCATTAAAAAAAAAAAAGATCATTTTTGACGGAGGCAGACTTTTTGAGGAGGAGTGGAATGACCCTAACTAGCAACCATAGAAACTGCACAGATATAATACTGTCTCAGGAGACACGGTTATATCTCATCCAAATTTAGATGGCCTATTAATGTGTGTGGCCTCCTCCTCCTGACTGCTTCAGTGGCAGACCGTCCTTGCTAGCTCATGTATAAACCCAGGTCTTTTGGATAATGCATTCCAGATCACACTGAACATGCATTATACAAATTAAAAAACAGAATCCTGTTGAAGCAGCATCACTGAAACTCTTGCCTTTTATGTGGGGGGAAAAAAAACCTGCCACAAGAGTGTTTTATTCTGGGAGGCCAATTGCCTCTGTGTGAGTGACTCATCGGAGCAGTTGAAGTCAGCAAAAACATTTGGGATAATACAATGAGGCAGCAGAACAAGTTTTTCCACAATGGGCAGATTCAACACCAGGCTGCAGGCTCGCACACAGCACAGCTCTGCTGCATGCTCCGTGTGCTGCAGGTGCACACTGCCATTGGGATGGATGTAGGCTGTTCTGGGATATTTTCCATGCTAACGATGAAATCAGCCAAGGAAAACCAAGCAAACTGATGGGAAAAAGTTATTTGAATGGAGAAAATGGGTTTCCCACATCTGCTGGGAAGTGCACAGGCAGTTCCTGACCATGGTATCTGGCTCTGTGGTGTGGGTCAATGAGCTCCCGTGCCCCCTGAGAGCTGTGCATACTCAGATCCCCCTGCTCTGTGGATGCTGAGCTCCCAGCCTGCAGCTTTCCTTGATCTCGTGGAGAGGTTTTCCCTGCTAGCCGTGAAATGCAGTACTTTGTTCTGGTCTAATTATGTCCTGGATCCTGGGTGGTGTTTCCGGGTTCCATCCGTATGTTCCCACTGTCCCAGGAAACCTGCCAAGTGCTAATACTGGACAAGAGCAAAGTAAATCAATCAAATCACTGGTTGTTTTTACTTCTTAATGAAGAGAGGCATTGCCTTAGTACAGCACAGCCACGTGCAAAGGGCACTGACATTGCAAGAGCAGCTTCAGGGGAAAGCAGAGTTTCATTTTCACCACTTATCATGCACTTCTCACCAAGTTCAGTACGCTCTGATCAGGGCATGGGAGGAAATAGGATCACCTTTTTCCTCTGCATTTCTACCGGGGGAAATCTGAGTCAGCATCGCAGTGCCCTGTGTGCATTGTGGTGCTGCCAAGGCAGCTGAGGGCACTGTGATTTCTCCCAGCAATCCTGCACCTGCGTGGTACCAAGGAACCACATGGGCTTCCCAGCCATTCCCTAGGTCTCTCCGTGCAAGAATGACATTTATGTGAATGTATCTCCTCGTGCATAAAACTCTGCTGACTGGGAATTAACCTCCTCTTTTTCTCTTGGAACGCAACAGATCTTGTAATATCTAATATGCATTTAAGTATTTAAAGAATGAATTATTTGAAAAGGCAAAATGGCTACAGGTGCCCTGTGCCACATATTTATGCCTGTGATTTCTTAACCTATTTTATAATGAGATTAACATTTGCTGCTACAAGAGATGTCCCCCTGCAGGTGATGCAGCATTTCTGGGCTTATCTGCAGGGGGCCGTGTGGATCCAATACAGCATTAAATAGCAGTAAAACAGATTACTCGGAATTCATGAAGTGATAACTTAGTTTCTTTTGAAATGCTGATGACATGCAGTTTTTATACTCCAAGGGTCTTCATGGACACTGTGGTCAGGTGTGTGGCTTCCCATAGTATGTCACCTTCTTGGAAACAGAGGCCTTGAGGCAGAAAATGCAACCAGCAGTGCTTTTTATGATGCCAGGATGCCTTCAGCTGTAGTTATTTAATTGCTGCCTCAGCCAAAAAGCTCTTCCAGCTGCCCAAAACCTGCTTGGAAACAATGACTTCCTGTTTTTTGCAAGAATTGTGATGTGAATGGGCACTGCTGGCACCATGGTGGTAGTGGAGACCAAGACATGGGCAGGTGCAAGAGAAAACAACTCACAGATGGCACAGAGGAGCTCCTTTCTGCTTGTTGGGTTCTCTGTGATGGAAACCGTGATGCACCTTGTGAGGAACAGCAACGGCTTCTTGTCAGCTGAGTAACTTGTGAACAGCCTCTGTGTATGTGAGGGTCATGAAATGAGAGCTGCTTCCATGCTTGTCTGCTTGGGTTTGCCTTTTAAGAACAAAAATCTTTTGAACCTCCTCTTAGCATTTTCTGAAAATGCTTTTAGCATTTTTAATGCAACACATGGAGATTTTATCCTCTGGAGGGGATCAGCTGTAAAACCAAAACTACCGAGCACCCCAAAACAAAGCAACAAGGAGAGCTGTTCTCATGCTGCTTCAAGTGAATTCAATGACAGTCATTATCAGGGAGAGCTTTTCTGTCCAACTGCTTTGCCTGAAAATCCCTTCGTTTTGTCTTTCTGACAAACATTTTCCTTGAAAGATCACAAAACCATTTATCTCAGAATGGCTTGGCTTGGAAGGGACCTCAAAGATCATCAAGCTTCAACCCCCCTGCCTCAGGCAGAGCCACCAACCTCCACTTTTAACACCAGACCAGGCTGCCCAGGGCCCCATCCAACCTGGCCTTAATTGCTAAGAAGTTTACTCTTAGCATACTGTGAATCCAAGAGGCGCAGGTGGGGCGGGCAGCGATGGTCACTGTGTTGTTCCCATAGCTCTCACCATCCCACCTCCACTCCCTGGACAAACCAGGGCTGCAGTCCTGACACAGCTGCTCTCATTCGTTTGTGTTTGTGCTGACTTAATGTGACACTGTGGTGGTTTCACAGGGGGATTTGGGGTGGATGGGAGACGGCAGGAGGAAGAAGCTGCAGCAGTTGGAGCAGCCCAGCTCAGTGCTGTGCTGCTTCAGAGGGCCCCACAACCAACTCGCAGCAAGGACCTTGCTCCCAGAGCAAAATCGGTTCTAAATTTGGGCTTCCCAATGGCTTAGTTGCTCCTAGCTGATGGAAAGTGCTCTGCAAAACCACTGCATGTAATCAAAATAAGACTTCAAGCAGTGAACAGCTCTACAGCATGGGAGGAAGCAAGCTACAGCAAGCGGGGGCTGAAGATGGAGTCCCACTGCTGCAGACCCTCATGTAGCCATGCAACGGGTTCTGTTTGCTGTAAAGAGACCAAAACCAAAACCAAACCAAACAATCCACTACCTTTCTCTTTTGAGCTGCGGAGATATGGCATATCCACACGCTTTGCCCACCTCAAAAGCAAGAAATTGTTATTCAAGTAGTTACCTGTTTGAAATCCCACAACCAAAAGCAGGAAAATGGTGGACCTGACAGTGCAGGAAAGAGAAACAGAACAAGGATGAGGAGGTGAAGTCAGAACTGCAGCAGTCTTCTATCAGTTCAGTCAGAAATGTGTGCGCTCCCAATTCATCCAATCTCATTAAAAATATACATACAGATCTGGAAATTTCCACTGCCAATTAATTGAAGCTGATATGGCTCAAGCTTTCTGCCCAGGTCCTGCCCCTCACCCTGGCATTGCACCTTGCCTGCTACCAGAGGCTTTGGTGTTCTTTCAGCTGACACGTCGTTTCAGAAGAGCTGCTGGCTCTGGCGCTTATCAGATCTTGCAAGAGCGATTAAATTAAAAATTAATTTGGCATTGCGTGTATTAACACTAGACATAGTGGCTTTATTTGTTATAAACAGGGTTGGGATGACTAAATTCACTTTAATTCCATTTTAATTTAAAAAATGATTTTAAGCACCAACATTCCAAATTGGTTTTGTTTATGGCATTGGATGTTGCGCTGCGTTGAAAAGTTATATGTGACCTATTTGGGTAAGGACAGGAGAAATCCTAAAATATATACCCAATCAGTAATGAATCTTGCCATTTTTGTGCCACTTCCCTGAAATTTTCAGTATATTTTATCCATCAAATGTTTTATTTAGGGTACATTTTAGTGGTTTGCGTCACAGAAGTGAATGCCTTTCTAGGTCCAGTTTATAGAGGAACATCTGAGTTCTGCAAAAGACCCTTTCTAATTCTCATCAGTGGTAAGAGAATTGCCTGCCTCATCTCCAATTTGCATACAGGGAGGTCCTTACAAGGGTTACGGTAGAACCCATGTGCCTGTGTTCCTGTCACCCAGAAAGGGAGAGCCAGCTCTCCACCGTTAGCAGCAACGCTGGTATAAAATATTACTCAGCTGGCATCCTGATTTAGCTCTTAAAACACTACTTCTTATAACAAGCTATCCACATAAGCCTTAAAGGAAAATAAGGTGTAAAGAGCAGCAAGCATGAAAAATGGTTGAAGGAAATAATGCTGGGAAGAATCAGCGACTCTGTGTTAGACTACCTTATTTTAAGCGGCTTGATTGATACGACAAAAGCAAGTGTTAGACAAGATAATATAAATGTAGAGCTTGGATCTATTAATCAGATTAAAAAACAACATGAAGAGAAGCGTAGATCCACAGACTGGGAGAGTAAGATATAAAATGCAGCTATAGTAGGTTATTCTAGCAGGAAATTGGACAATAATGGGCAGTTACAGGAAGACTGAATTATTGGAGAACATATAGTAGAGGATCAATGCTGATCATATAAGGTGCTCCTAATGGTTGTGCTAGGAATTTGGCCTTATGTACCATTTGCAATTAGGGAAAGTGTTCTCCCTTGGGGTAAATAGCCTAATTTTCCCATTCTGAATATATGATTCAGGGCTTCAAGTGCTGTTTTACCACGTGTTACTCTGAACTCGGGAAACGAGGGCTAGATCTGAGAACCAGGGGGTGGTGAGCAGAGAGCCCATAGAGCATCACAGGGCTCTAAATACCACAAGAATTAGGCTGTGGAGTGCCCTCTCAGCAACCTTAGGTCCAATGGAGGGCCACCAAGATGGTCAAGGGGTTGAAGCATCTATCCCACAAGGAGAAGCTGAGAGAACTGAGATTGTTTAGAGAGGAGTTGGCTCTGAGGGACTTCACTGATGTCCATATCATACCGTTTGAGCAAGTATATACGTATGACAAGCATTGTGGCAGCAGCACCTTTTGCCATAAGCCAGTCGTGCTGTAATGCTTGTGTTAGCAGCTGGAATGGTCCCTGTGCAGAAGACAGGGGTTTCTCTTAGCGCAGGTAGAGAACTCCTGGTGCTCTGGGTTGCAGCTCCCGGGCTCCAAGCCCTGCAGTGAGCAGGGCTGTTCAGAGCCAGCCTTGTCTTGCAGGCACATCTGCTCCCTGACTTTAATTTGCTCCGGATCAAGCTGCTGCTCTCCTCTGATCTAGGCACCTTCATAGGAATGAGTTGTGCATCATGTTTGGGGACATTAGCTGACTTACTGGAACTGAGGATAGAAAAGGCTTCATTTTCTGCTCTTTAAAGTGAAGCCAATGCTCACAATTCAGATAAACATTTAGGTAAGGAGTTTGTGAGTTAATTTCAGCCATACCATGTTAATATGAACTTCTGCTTTTTCCAGTCCCCCTTTATGCTTTGCCTGAAGTCCTAACTGATGAAAAGTCACTGACATTATGAACCAAATAGAATTAATGTTTCACCTCACACATAGCTCATATTTTTGTCATAGAATCATTAGAATCATAGAATCACCAAGGTTGGAAAAGACCTAAAAGATCATCCAGTCCAACCGTTCACCTATTCCCAATAGCTCCCACTAAACCATGTCCCTCAAACTGCTATGAGACACTGCTGAGGATGAGTTAAATAAGATTTAACAAAGGCTTCCACGGATGGAAAGAACATTTGGAAATATGTTAACCAGCCTTAAACAGAACTTTATCCTATGTCCGTGTCTATGTACTAGGAATTAGGGCAGAAAACCTTTCTGGTCTGCTCCAAGACCACTGCTCTGCCACCATGGTCAGCATGGGGATGATGTGCCACCATCTGTATTGGTGGTGGGGCGTCTTGGTCCTTCTCTCAGTTGAGAAAATCTCATTCTGAAGCAAAATGAATCGACTTCTGAACTATGTCAATACTTGTAAGAATGAGAGACATATCTACCCGTGTACAGAAAACTCAAGCCAGACAATACTTAGCACTAAAGAAATCAATGAAGATTATCTACATGCTGGAAATCTACCACATTCTGTGACATAAAAAAATGCAATGATAATCCAGCATTTTAATAGTATGTTGGGATCATACAAGGCTTGCTTTTGTAATTATTCATGAAGCAATCAAAACCTAAGAACAAGAATAACGTGTGCACAAAGTTGCAAAGTGATAGCATAGGAGCAGGCCAAGCAGGCTGTCTTGGACCCAGTTTTTATTCAGAAATAAAACCACAGCATAAACCTATGCATCACATTAAACTTGGACTTCTTTGGGATAACAGATCATAAAAGTATAGATTTATCAATATACAGTAAGATACACCTCACAGAAGCAGGTATGGATTTAGGCATTAGGACCAATGGGCAATTAAAAGGAAGATTAGTGTTTAAAGAGCATTAAAATGTCTGTGCTTTATTTACAAGGACATGGCAAAATGCAGAAAAAGACCCAGGAAACTGGTGGGGCTTTGTTCCTGTTAGAAATGCAGCTTTAACGTTTGCATGAAGGGAATGCACACACCTAGAAGGATGAACAGAGAATCACTTGTTTGGACCAGTAAACTGTAAGATCAAAAATAAGACATCTGTAACCAATTACCAGTTTCATGCTAGGATAGCATCCAAAGGAGCATGTTTATGCTGCTTTCAGAGCACGTGGCAGTATCCAGGAACACAGGCTTGCAGTTACACAAAACTCATGCTTATCATCATCCAATAAGCAATAAGGCGATGCTACACCAGGACTAATTCTGCAGTCCTGATCTGGCCATGCCTATTTGCTAGATTCACCATCCGCTGTTCAGAAGCACTCTATTTCCCCACCAACCTGCTGTTACAGATTTTTCACATATGCCTTCAGCATTTCCTGCTGCACAGGAGCTGATTTGAGCCAGCAGAGCAGCAGCAGGTCTGACTTTCACTTCACTGAAAGTGAACCAGGGTGAGAGACAAGCTTTTTTCCCACTGCTTTACCAAGGCAGGAAAACACAGAGGACCACAGTTACCCACTGATCTGCCAGAGATAAAGAAAGGGAAAGCAGGAGAAGGAAGCTTGCGTCTAGCAATTCTTGAAGCATAATGTACTTCTGCATCAAATTATTATTTAAAGATGCTACAGTAATGCATCACCTATCTTTTCACTGTCTATTCCTATCACTGCCTTTGAAAATATTCCTTATTCGTAAACAAGAACCTAAAATACTGAAATAACATTAGAGCTTCCTGTAGTGACTTTGAAGCACACTCTTACTTTGCAAAGAACTTCCTTGATTTTCAACGGGGCTCTGTGTGGGCAGGGCTGGTATTTGGTGGCCAGTTACCCAAAATAACGGGAACAGTGCTAATAGGAATAGTGCTAATACTGCAGTTAGAGACTGCAGTCTGTAACTTTATGTGCCAGTTGTCCTTTCACTAGGACTGGGGTTTGCTTTATTACGGAATTCAAGAGCTACAGATGGAAAAAAACTGGAGAAATAATCACAGAGTTCAGCCTTTCCTAAGGGTCCAGCATGAATGTATCCCAGTTATTCTGCTTCTTCCACCATTTCCAGAGATTTCAAAGCCTGGGGTAGGAATCACTGCAAGTTTGGAAAAGGGTTTTTTTTTTGATGCTCTGTACAGAATGACAAAAGCTTATTGTGGAAACGAAAGATTAACACACACTTAATTACATGCTTTTTTGAATTAGGCTGTACATTGGTGGGGACAGCACACAGCACACCACGCAGCACTGGCAGCTATTTGGCATCCTTAGGCAGAAACAGCAATCAGTGCTCTGTGATCTCTGCTCTGCATCGTCACTTCTTTTTGCAAGTGCAGTGAAAAGCTTGGGGAGCTGAGCTGGTGCACCAAGCAGAGGCAATAAACCCACAGCGAGTTCTCAAAGACGTGCTTTGCAAGTCAGAGAATGTTTACACACAAGTGCAGTTCTCTTAACCTGTTAGTGGAAATCTGCTTCAGTTTTAAGGGCCGTCTGATGGTGCACCTGGTTTTCCTTCATTTGTCAGCTAATGTGTTTACTTTGCCTACAGCGTTGTCATAATAACCTCTAATGATAACTGAATTTGACCTTATTTACTGCCAAAAATGGACTTATCTGCAATCCAGTTACTCCAGAAATCTAATTTATCTGTCACAACTCATCAAAGCACGCTCTACTCAAAATGAGTGTCTGTCCACATCAATCCTTAAAATATGTATTTTAAGAAAAGAGAAGAAATGGATGTTATCTACATAAACTATCCAGAGAAATTCAGTTTATCAGATCAGTGCATAAGAGCCGGTCATGCGCTC
Source organism: Lagopus leucura (assembly GCF_019238085.1). Classification (NCBI taxonomy): domain Eukaryota; kingdom Metazoa; phylum Chordata; class Aves; order Galliformes; family Phasianidae; genus Lagopus; species Lagopus leucura. Next base: position 9,785,329 of record NW_024962256.1, read on the forward strand.
AAGATCTTCATGGGTCGTTTAATAATTAACTGCCTTCTAAAAAGCTGGTTGGTGCTTTTTAGATTGAGAGCTTGTGCTTATTATAGGCACAGAGCAATGTGTTTGTTTGTTTAGCAGTGCTCTAGCAGAGAAAAATAACACTAGAATACAAGCTTTGTGTTTTGTTCTTCCCTATCTTTAATGTTTATTTCTCCCACGCAAAGAAACCTGTTCACGAGATGCTTCATGGTTGTCTGGAAGGCAGAACGAAGGCTGAAATATCTCTGCATCGCCATGCAGTGTGGGGGGAATTTCTGTCTGTGCAGAATGACAATGTGGCTGTAAAAACATTGGTCTGGGTCCATTGCAAGCTCACATAGGGTAAGAGTAACCAAAGAAAGGGAATGTGATGAAGAATGAGCTCAGCTTATGGACTGCAAGCCTGCAGTGCTGCTATCAGGTGTGAGCACGACTGCCCATCCATCAGAGGACATGGAGGAGAGCTGCAGGTTGTCCTGAACTCTGGGGGAGTTGCTGCACATGCAGAACAAGCCTTGCTTGGACAGTGGCACTGAGCACCAAGAGGAACAAGCAGTGCCACCAGCTCCATTTGCTCCAACTGGTGCTTCCTCCGCTGGCCCTGTGGGACAAACAAATGTAACCCTCATAGTAGTGAGGTGCTGGAACAGCTGCCCAGAGAGGCTGTGGATGCCCCGTCCATCCCTGGAGGTGTTCAAGGCCAGGTTGAATGGGGCCCTGGGCAGCCTGGACTGGTATTAAATGGGGAAGGTTGGTGGCCCTGCATGTGGCAGGGGGTTTGGAGATTCATGATCCTTGAGGTCCCTTCCAACCCAAGCCATTCTATGATTCTTTCTATTGTCATTTCTGCTGAATATTCTCCTCTCAGAACTACCATTATTATTCTCTTCCTTAAGGAGATTTCTCTCGTATAGATTTCTAGAGCTATTTATCAAAAACAAAACAAAACAAAACAAAAACCTAAGTAATAATTAGAGCAAACATATTTGAAACCTCCCAGTGTCAAGCCCAGGGATCCAAGAAACACAGTTGAGTTTAAATAATTCCTCTCATATCAGTGCATGTCCCCATCTTAGCTCCTGCCACCAGTGGATTTCACGGGGTGTCACTGCTCCTCTCCATGTGTCTATGTGGGTCCGTATATCTCTGTAGGGCAAATGACATTTGCAAGCAAGCTCTTGCCACATTGCAAAAGAGGAGAAGGTCTACAATTCCAACACACTCAAGACTTGGATTTAAGTGGGATGAAAACTCCATGGCTAAAGTGCTCATTTTGGTGTACCTTTCCAATGCCCCACGGGATATGTTGGGATGTGATGGGCTGTGCAGGATGGCAGTGGCAGCTCTTGGAAAGGGACTGGAATGTATTTCTGTCAAAGTAATGCTGGAATGTGTGCTGGGTCAAAATGTGTGACAGCCAAATGTGACTTGAAGGTGTCAGCCTTGATATGACATGATGGAATGGGTGTGTGCTTTCTCAAGAGAGATGTCAGAGCAACGGTTATGGAAATGAAGAACTGTATTTTGAAGAATTCTTGTCCCTTCTCTTAAATCAATGCTTGAAGAAAAGTAAACCCCTTTCAGGGATTATTCCCTTCCCAGAAGCTGTTTGCATAAGAAAAAAACATTTCAAGAACCGGATTCCAGGGGAACTTTTATCCTGACTGAGATATTTCTTATGGTTCAGTATTCAAGAACACTCTACACCATTCGGAGCAGTATAAACACTGCTCAGAGTGACAAAGGGATGTCTTCAGCAGCCCATAACCAAACTGCACACAAGCACACGCTTGGGGAAGCTCCTGCTCCTGTCCTGCTGCCTTGCATCTGCAGAGCAATGAGAGCAAGGCCATAATCTGCTGCATTGCCCCATTCCCTGCTTCTCTCTGGAGTGCCATGCCTGATTCCCTGTGAAACCCAGCCCAGCTGTCCCATTCAAGCTCTGAGCTACTGCAAAGTTTATTAGTTGTATGTTATCCCTAACAGGCACAATGTGAAGGAAATCTGTGTCAGCTGATGGAAACAGATTGGAGCTTTCTCCTCCACAGTGCAAAGCTTTGGAATACTGACCACTTGAGGGGGGGGGAAAATGAAAAGGTTAAATGATTTAATGGAATTATTTGGAGGGTGAAGTACACCCAGCTCTATGATATCGTAGAGCTTACACACAGCTTGGTTCTTACACGCTCATACCTGTTGTTCACGTTTTTCACTCTGTGAGAGATTTCCCTGGCACTCTCCCACTTCCAGCAGTCCAGCTTTTGGTCCTGCAGTTATCCTCACTGAGGAGTTTAGGGGCCTGTTGTTTATATACTTTACTTGCACCGTTTGCTAAAATAATTTCCCCTCACCCATTTACAGCAGCCCAACACCAGCTGAGACCCCAAGAGCCCCAGGAGCCCACGTTCAACCCGTAGGAGCAGGGAGGGAACGCAGTATTTCACATCAGGTCATTTATAAGCAAAAAGTATCATTAGTTGAAGTTTATTTTAAAATATGGTTTTCAGGAACTTCGGTTTTGTCACTTTGTTCTGCTTTTGTAAGTGATAAAACAAAACAAAACAAAAAAAAAAGACTTTTAAGGTTATCTCATTTTCCACCAGGGGAATAAAGAGGATACTGAGAAAAAGTTAAGATTCTTTTTTCTTTAGTGCCCCAGATAATGTACTTTCATATTGCTGACAATTTTCACAATCCTTTTCTCCCTTGTTTCTTGGGAACGAGCAAAGGAACATCACATACTGAAGAAGGGCTCCATCATCACCTTATCCTCCTTCCAGCTCTTTGTTTCATCTTCTCATTGTATAACATATCTGTTGCTAAATTAGTCTGGGCCTTCAGTAACAGCCGTTAGAAGACTGATAGACCCTAATGTATCTCATCCTATGAGAAACACAAAAAGGATTTTTTTGCTGCATCCATAATGATTTTATTTTTGTGAGCATCGAGTGAAGGCGACGCGGCGTTGTTAAATGTGGAGGGGCATTAAAATTAATAATCTTTTCCTCTGTGCAACCAATATTAGCAGGTCTGGTTTGGGGCAGCCTTCCCATTAGGTTCGGGAAATATAATAAAACATTTTCACACTTACTTGGATTGAAATGCGTGGAAGATATTTTATCTTTTGTCTTTTAAAATAAAAAACCCTCTGCTGACAGGCAAACGTAAGAATAGTCAGAGTCCTTGCTCATACTTTAAAAGCACCAAAGCCCAGTGACTTGAACGTGTACATCAGAGTATCTCCAGCAATTTTATGGTTCATATATCTTTCATTCTGTGCTGCTCGCTGTCTGTTCTCCTCCGTGGGAACAGGAGAAAAAAATGGAGCCACCTTAAACACCAAGGTAGAGGGAAATGAATACTTCATGAATCAGCCTTCATATTTGCTAAGAAGTGAATTATTTCTTACATCTTCAGCTAAAATAAAAGTTGAGTGAGGGAGCAAAGTTGGCAGAGCTTTGACATTTCTTCCGGTGCTACCTGTCTGTATTTCTATCTATCCTCTTGATAGCAGTGACTTACTGTCACCATGCTATAATATCTGTAAGAGGACCCACAGACATTTCCAGTGGTGGAAGATTCTCTCCCAGCTCAACCCATGAGATGCAGAAAGTTATCGTTTAGGGAAGGCAAGCAATCAACAGGAAAGAACTGAAGGGACAATTACAGATGAGTTCAGTAGATGTATATGCAATACTGAGATAGAGTAATGCTATAGCAAGGAAAATGGAGATTTTATGTTCCGTTACTTTTCTTCTGACATCTTGCACATTGTTACAGTGTTTTATTGCTAATGTTGGATTCAGCCAGGAGGAGTTCAATGCGGCTGTTGCAACAATTCTATTTGCAATATCTTTCTTTAGTTACAGACAGCAAGATTAGACCCTATTTTTCAAATATTATGTGTAGATTTGATTTATAAGCTCTTTGGCTCTGAATTAGGTTTAAAACTAGACAATAATGTATATAGAATAAATGTACAACCTGAGAAAAGCACAAATGTTTTCCATCCTCACTGATCCTGATATTTTATTGCATACGAGCTGTACCCCTGCAGGAGATAAGGGATCCAAGCTTTCTCTGCAGCCAGCTTTAATGGACAAGTTCATACCTTTAAAAGGGCAAACGCTCCACGAGGCAAACTTTTCAGAAATGCTGACTGCATTTGCTGGAGAAGATCTGAGTTACAAACACACACACACACAAAAAAAAAAAAAAAGAAAAAGGGTTTTCCTGTGTGTTCATCCTTTCAAGTGAGGAGGGATCTTCACAATAAAAAAAAAAAGCAAAAAGACACATTGCTCTCCATGTGATACTCGAGAACATCTGCCATCTCCTGGGGGCTCGTGCAGAAAGAGAAAAGAAGCTCATGAAAAATAAAATTACCCGAGAATCCATATTAATGACTACAGTCTTTTTTTTTCCAGCAGGCTCCGCTCTACTCCTCACCCCGTGCCTCACTGCTGCCCAGCACCATGAGAGCTGCAAAAAGCCCCGTGGCACAGCGGCTGTGGCTCCTGTGTCAGGAAGCTGGAAATGAACAGCCAGGGGAGAGCTGGGGACATCATGGGCATGCTGCCCTGTGGGGCTGGTGTTGGGCTAAATGCTGTCGTGGAGCTGAGGTGGCAGAGTTGCCTTGGTGCAGGTGTTGGGTCCATTGGGTCCACCCTATGGCCACGGTCAGTGGCCCACAAAGGGACATCCACCTGTGGATGCACTGTTTTGGTTTCCCAGTTCATAAATTGTCTTCTACCTTTAGGGAAGCTTCGGTCTCCAGAGGTTTAATCAAACCCAAGGGAAATTAAAAAGAACAGAGTTTCTCCTCATTTCATCTTATTTCCCTAAAATATCCACAGATGTGAATCTGTGTGTCCTAGATAGCACATCCATCATTCTGCTTTTGCTTGGATAAGGTTTGCCTTTAGGGATTCCCAGGAAATCTGTCTCAAAATTACAAAACCCAGCTTCATTGGTGAGTTTGTGGGAAACTTTGGCTTCGTTCTTGTTCTGCTCCAGTTTAACGAAGAAAGGTGCTTTGAAAGTATACAGATGAATATTAAAGTTCAGTCAAAGTTCTGCTCTTTGCTACCTGGGGCAAATTGGCAAATGCTCTGATACACTTCACATGACTGGGACACATGCCATCTTAGAAGGGTTCTGATACCTCGGCCCAGAATGGGTGAGGAGTGACATTTTCCAACCTCTTTCAGCTATCATCCTGTAGGACGTCCAAGTTGCTGGAGCTTTTTGGATGTAGGGCTGGAGAGGGCAGGAAAAAGCTTTCATCAAGCTGAAAAGTGCTCTGAGGTCTTTTTGTTTGGTTCTGGAAGCTGGCAAACAGGGAAATGAGTGTTTTTTGATAACAGCTTCTAAAATAACTGAAACAACATGTTGAGATCATGGCTTCTTCGAAAAGGTGGTGGGTGCCTGAGGAGAACCTATCAGCTATAGGTGACAACAACACTGGTTTGTATCACAAAACCAAAGATAGCTGAGCTATCTCTGGCAAGAACAACTGTGAGAGAACTGAGTAAAAACTTCCAAGCGTTCTTTTCCCTGCTCCTTCTGAGCTTGTAGTTACATTTCCTTCTGCTTTCTTTAGCTGAAGGTCACATAAAGCATCACATAAGATTTCTTTTCTGATTCAAGTACACAATACAAAGGATTTGGCTGTGTGATCCCAGGTTTACAATTTTTATGCCTGTTTTGACCACTCGTAGCCCCCAGCTACTGCCCTTATTGCCAATTTGGGGTAGGGATGGTGCACAGCCATGGGCACCACTCTGCCCAACCTGCATTTCTGTCTGTGACAAGTGATCACAGAACAAACTTTCAACAGCTTGCATGGGAGCAAAGGATATCATCCCAAATACCTAATATAGATAATAAAAATAAAATAGTGCTGGTCAAAATACAGGGAAAGACATTAAAATACAACTAATTTTATTTCTGCTTTCCAATCAGCCCTATTATTTGTGTCACTGATTATGCAGCACAAGAAGTTGCAGAATCCTCAAACTTATTTTTGCAGGATATTCATTTTCGGATACTTTGTTGTTTTTTTTTTGTTATTTCTTTCGCTGTTCAAAACTTTCTTAATTTACTCAAATGTCAAAGAAATCAAAGGAAAATCCAGCCACTACATACAAACACTCTCAGAATTTAAAATACCCTTTCACTGATAAAAGAGACGAAGCCATTTGCTGTTTCTTGAACTTCGCCATGTGTAATAGATGAGTAATTATTTTTAAATGCATTATGTTCAAGCATCTTCCTTCTGAGCTCAGGAAGACGTCTGTTCTGTTGGAGGTGGGTGTACAGGACACCATCAGCTGCAGCGAGGACAGCCCTTAGCACTGCAGTCTGGTTCCCTTCCACCCATGTCAGGTGGTGGACGAAGACCTTCACAAATCACTTCTGCCTGCAGCATTTGCAGTTTTGAGGACAATTCTTTTCCATGCTTCTCGGAAAGTATTCCGCTGAAGTGAATTTACCTTCTGCAGAATGTTTCAGCAAACAAATTCATGCCATCAGAAATGCCTGGGACTTAGAGGCTGTACCGAGACTTCGTTACCAAAGCAGTCTCAGGAAGAGCGATGGCAGGAAAGAGGGTGCTGGGATTTGGGCTCTGAAACCAGGGAGGACAACAATGAGCACTGCCATTGGGCTGGCCAGAAGCTCCCACTGCTTCTGATCTGCTGTTACACTGAATGGGATACATCCTATCCCAGAAGGGATCTGATATTTCTTCCAGAGAGGCTGTGGATGCCCTGTCCACCCCTGGAGGTGTTCAAGGCCAGGTTGGATGGGGCCCTGGGCAGCCTGGTCTAGTATTAGATATGGAGGTTGGTGGCCCTGCATGTGGTGGGGGATTGGAGCTTCGTGATCCTTGGGGTCTCCTCCAACCCAAGCCATTTTGTGATTCTGTGAAGGGTCTTAAATGAACTACCAATGACACAGATGAATTCCCTCTCTTCCCATAAGCTTTCACTGCCTATCTTCTGAGTTTACCATGAGATCTACTGAAATAGACCGTAGAAAACTGAAAATAAATATTTTCATTATTTTCATCACAGGCAAGAGAGTAGAAGAATTGTAAATGGTTAGAACAGGCGTAATCCCCCTTAAAAACAGAAAGGAAAGCGGGGCAGGCAAGCATGCAAAATAGGTTCTGAGAACATCTGTGCACCAAGTATATTTATAAAAACCGCTAGAGCCAATCTCTTCCAGTTGACTGTTCAGCAGTTGAAATATACAGAGTATTACAGTAAATGTTAGTACAAACAAGAGAAACATTGTGTTGTCATTTAATGAAAGGAAGAGCAGGGATTTAAAAGAAAAAATAGTATCGTGTTAAACAAACAAACTGGTATCAGCTAAAAGCAGTAAAAACTCACCAATGCAGTATATGGTAAAATGATGTTGGCAGAATTCACCCTGCTGCTCTCGTTAACACAGTGATACATTTAGACCCGTTATTACAAACTGTAGCATTTCTTACAGCTAATGATTTTATGTTTGTGTTTTTATCTGCGCATACACTTCAGTGATGTGCCTTGCTAATTATTAGTCTAAGTACTTACTGTGTTAGGTGATCATAGGACAGTGCTCAGCACCACCATTCTATTGAGAAGCCAATCCAGGTACGTCTGGTACCAGAGCCAGCCAGGTCAGCACATGGAGAGCAGAGATGGGGAGGAGATGGTAGTCCTGAAGGGACCACATGAGTGGGGTTCTCCATCCAGGTTCACCCCCACACATTCCACCAGGTCTTACAGACCTTCCCACCACACTGCAGCCCCACCAACAGATGTTAATTGATGCATATGTAATTGTATTTAATGACTGACACGGAATTAGTTAGTCTAGCAAGAGGGAGCATAAGCAGAAGTAATGGGATTAAATTAAGACAGGGAAAAAATGGGCTGAATATGAGGGAAAATTCTCTGGTAATGAGATTCATGAGGATGAGTCCCAAAGGAAATGCTGGGCACTGATTTGTTTCAGACATAGAAAATGAAGCTATGCTTGTATTCAGGAAATTACCTCGATAATTCAGGACGTCTTTTCCATTTTTAGTACCTCAACTGCTGACCAAGTTTCCGTAGGCAGCTCAGGTGCCAACACGTCTGACCAACCAATGTCTGAAGAGATGAATGCCCTCAAAGCAATTCCATGAGCACAGACCCTATACTTACTCAAAGCAAGTTGCATTTAAACTTCACCATAAAGCCAGAAACAGAGAAGCTGTGCTTAAGCAGCACTTAAACACTCCCTAGAAGCCATCAGGAGTATGCAGTGGTTTTCCCATTTGGGGATAATCACTCTTGTGTTCTCCCAGGCAGCAATATGTGATGGCAGGACATCAGAAGACTGAAGAACCCCTTCAGAAAAGGCATCCTTAATGCCTGCTCTTTCATCTCTTTCTCTCATTTGACCTCTGAGAAGCCCATGGTAACAAGCTACAGAAGTTACTGTGAGACCTATGCAGAGTGAACTTCTACCATGGCATTAATGATGTCTGAAAATGCTGTCAGCAGCAGGAAAGGTTGAGGAGTCTGCAGCAGGGAATAAAGAAGACATACCCTGCCTGCGACACTTCTTAATGCCACCTCAAGGCAGCAAGGAGGTGTGAATCTTCACATCCTCATTTGCCATAAGTCCCAAATATGATCCCTATTAAAACTGCCCTTAAATTTCAGCACAGAGGCAGGATCTCAGAAGGCAGATAGAATAGCTCACGTGGCCACTGAGGCTTGCTGCTTCTATTTATCTTCATCTGTTTATGTTGAACAGCCGATGAGTTCCTACAGTTAACCACAAGATGTTGCACAGCTGATAGGGAGTTGAAAATTGCCCACATTCGGGAATGAATGGCAGCTGAACTGGGAAGAAGATGAACATGAAAACAAACAGAAAAAGAGGAAAACTCTGAGAACCCTCAGAATACAAGAAGCTCAGATACAAATAGCAGTCACAGAGCTATTTTGGGGCAATAAATAGCCTCGATTCCTACAAAGTATGGCTTTGTGAGTGAGCAGAAGTGGCACAAGAGCCTTTGCATTATTTTTGTTTCGTAATATTTACCAAAAAGAAACGAAAACTTCTTGTCAGCACCAGTTGGATGAGTGAACTTTTCCTTTTCTTGACTCATCGACTTCTCCTTCGCTGCCAGCCAAAATGCAGCGAGGTGAGTCAGTTTTGAGATATATTCTGCACACCTCTTCAATTATGAAGAAGATTCGAGATCCAGAATATGCTTACAGACTTTTGCTGCTCAAATCCTTTCATATATTTTCCCAGAACTTCTAATCAATTAGAAAGCTGTTCCAAAGTGCCTTTTTTTAACCTTTACTGCTGATCTTTACCATGTGTCTCTTTAATTTACAGCAGCACGCTATCCCAATTAATCACTAATAACTCAGTAACAACACCAGCATTACACAGTCGTGTGACTATTCTCAGAATTTATTATCCATTCTACCTTGCAGAGCCCTGAGCACTGTAATGCCCCATTCCCAAAGATGGTGCATGTACTGTCATTTAATTGCACTTACATGGGATTAGATGCACTTCCCAGAAACCAGCTCTCACCACTGAACAGTGTGCTTTTCATCTCCTGTGAAGATAAAGATCTGAACCCTCATGTACAGATTCCCAACGGGCTGCACTAGGAAAGATGAGTGGAACACAGAAATCTTCAAAGATAGCTACTTTAAACTGCAGCAAACTTGCAACTTTCTCCTTTTTCTTTTTTTTTTTAGCACATTTTCTCTCAATCCTTTCATGTAAGTCTCAACATTTTGTAATATTTTAATTTCTAACTCTTTTTTTTTTTTTTTTTTTTTCCAGATATATTGATAATAGGACATCCAGGAGTGGTTTTCTGGCTCTGCCTTGGACTGTCTGATGGATACGTGGGCACAAACTGAGCAAGAAGCAGGCACAGAGCTAACCTGCCATATAGAATTGCCTATATCTCATGCCAGCAATGGTTAGGCATCTTCAAACACAGCTTCTTTAGTCCACAGTTCCAGTGCTGTTTAGATCATGAATGTGCTGGGACTTGACCAAACGCTGAGTCCTGCAGCTTTTATCACAGGCTGATGTAGGTGAGGAACTACGTGTTGGGCTTTGGTTTCTATTGCTGAGTGGGTAGGACTCAATGCCTGTGAAGCCATTAGAAAGGTTCCCAGTGACTGTCAGGGGGAAATTCTTCACGGAGAGAGTGGTGAGGTGCTGGAACAGCTGCCCAGAGAGGCTGTGGATGCCCCATCCATCTCTGGAGGTGTTCAAGGCCAGGCTGGATGGGGCCCTGGGCAGCCCGGTTGGGTATTAAATGGGGAACTTCGTGGCCCTGCATGTGACACGGGGTTGGAGATTCATGATCATTGAGGTCCCTTCCAACCCTGGCCATTCTGTGATTCTGTGAACCCATGGGTTTTTGTGGCTATAATTGTACTGACAGCCTGTCTAAGGGGCTGCTGCACTGGTTCTGTTCTGTAGCACTCTTTCGTTCCAGTCAGAGAGATTCCTGCTGAACTGCGCACGTCCTTCTAACCCCAACAATGTTTATTCTCTAAGAGAATCTATGAGATCAGGTGTGAAATCAATTATTTGTTTATGGGAACAACAATCAAAGGCTTTACTCCTTATTTACTTGTCTATCCGTTACCAACAGTGATCAAATACTGGGTTTGTTTGTACCACATCCCAACTAAACAACAACAAGATCACAATGTGTGACGTTGCTCCATTCTGTGTCGTGCCTGCAGTGTGCAGGAGGAGAACATGGGACAATGGCTGCTCTGAGCATGCAGAGCCCACCAGCTCAACTAGTATTTGTGAGTGATGAAAAGTTACTATTTCCAAATAGGAATAACTATCTCTCCTTGAAGAAGAGCAGCCCAAAGTTGGGACATCTAATCTCTTACAGCTGACTCCTAAAACTGACTTTATTTTCACATCAGTCTGTATAGTCTGTGGTAGTGAGAATAATTCGGCTACACTGGGATGAGAATGGCATCAAACTGCCAGAGCACCAAACTACAAAGAGCAATGAATCTCAAAAACAAGCAAACAAACAAAGAAAACAACACACAACAACACCTTGGAGGCGTTCAGCAGATGTGGAGATGTGGCATGGAGGGACATGGTTAGTGGGCATGGTGGGGATGTGGGCATGGTTGCACTTGGTGATCTTGGAGGTCTCTATGTTTCTATGGTGTACGAACCTGCTTCATTTTCCTGGTTTTCTGTTTCTCTCCTCCTCACTGGAAATCAGTGTGAGTGTGCTAAGACAGTCTTACAGAAGAGCTGATGCAATTTTAACAACTTGCAGTTTTGAAAACCTAGCAAAATGTGCAGGAGGGAGGTGATGTTGTGTAGATGTACAGCACCTGTGCTCTTCATAGACAACCAGTGCAGTTCTCATGGCTTTGGTGGCAGCAGGGCAGTGGGATGCTTTGCTGTGATGCTCTCATATCAGACCTGTCAGGAGAGCATTTTCAGCATCAGAAGGAAAGCACTTGTTTTGCTGGCATAGTTCATACTCTCTGTGTCCTGAGATGGAACCCAGCTTCTTACTTTGCATTCACAACCAAATGAGCTGTCATTAGCATGTAACAGTTTCATAAGAACAAAAGATGGGCCAGGAAAGATAAAAGAGCAGTGTACAAATTTCCAGTTCCCAAATAAAAGACTGTGCTTAACCATGGGCTTCTATCACACCTGTTGGTCTCTGCTGTGAAGGATCTCTTTAATTAGAAAGTTTTGGCAGAAAATCAACTCTACTTTTATTTTAAAATACAGCCATGCGGCTTTCATAACGACAGTGATTGTGCCATCACTCCCAGCACAGCATCCATCCTTGGGGTAACGGTGTAGATGCAAAGAGCAGCAGTGCTGCGTGAGTGCTGTTTGGATTCCAGCCCCACAGAAAGCACTGCTGGAGAGCAATTAACGACTAATGAATTTCACCAAATAAAGGAAATTGATTAGATGCATTTATTTCTGATAAAATGAGAAGAGTCAGCAACGAGCAGAGGAATGCTGAAAACCATTTTAACCAAAGTGATCCACAAGAACAATTCACACCCGAGGCGGGAATGGCCTATGTGTCCTGAATACCATGTTTTATAGCGAGAAATTAACATCTCTCACATTAGCAATGGGTCTTATTTTAGCTACAGAAAGATAAGAGCAAGTTTGGAAGGATGTTAAGCTTCCATTAATAAGATATGTATATTATTTCAGTACCCTCTGTGCTTTATGAAGTTGGAGCATATACTGCACTTGAGCACAAAAAAATAAAATAATGCACTGAATTAAAGATGCACTGCTGCAGTATTGTAATGTCGTCTTCGTTTTCTCATTTTATGGTGGTGCCAAACAGGGATAAGGTTTAAGAGACCTCAGAGAAAGAAACAGAGTGGTGAACATGTGAGAAGAGGTACAACTGCACTGCATGAGTCCTTTTGGTCAACAGCAAGCAGCCCACATAATTTCCCTTGTAATTCCCAGCTGCCTTGCATTAGGAGCCCCCTGTCTCAAGGGAAGAGGCCCCGCTTCCCCTTACGCACATGGCAGGCTGCACTGCTGTCTTGTTTGCAGTGAAATCTCACTGGAGAAGCAATTCCAGCCACCTCGGTCATCTGGGAATGTGTCTGTGAAAGTACAGTTTTTACAGGTGATGATAGAAGTCTCTCATTTTAAAACAGCAACGACGCAATATTTTGTTACAGGCTTTGAAACAAGAGACCTTGGCACTTGCCATTACCCATCCAACAGACACCGTAATTCTTTCATCGACAGAGGAAAGAGATGTTCAAGAAACTCCACCTTCGCTCCCCAGATTCTCCCTTTATATTTGGGTAGCAGCAATCTTTTCACTTCAGCATTAATACTTCTGGTATCTTTGAAGCTACAGCTAATTTTCTACAAACTCTTCACTGGCATTTTTGGATGTACTTGCTCGTGGTAAGAGTCCTCATGGGAAAAAGAGATATTGTAGGAAATGTTAAGAAAAAAAAGGGGAAAAAACGATAATACTTTAAAGATGAAATAGGTTGAACAACAAAAGAAGAAGTCTGTTATCTTTGGAAGGAATCAAGACATTTTCTGAAACACCCAATCCTCTGTACTTCCTTGGAAAAGATATCAAGGCTAAGACAAAGTATTCTGATTTTTACATGAGAAGCAAAAAACCCCATATTTTGCTGGTAGGCAGCTTGTGGCTTCTCGAGGTTAACAAAGACTCCGAAACAATTTAAATGCATTCCAGTTATGCATATTCATAAAGATACGCTGAATAGATAACACAGCAAATGATTTAATTGAAAAATCAGCCAGTGTGAATACTTTTCCTGTGAATCATGGAAATGCGACAAGATCTGTTCATTAATATAATCTCATTTATTTGACATTATTCTTGTCACTTAATGTAATCTTCATACAAAGAGTAGAAAAGAGGAAACTGGCAAAAAGAGTGAAAATAAACAAAGAAAAAGAGAAAAGGAAAGAATGATTGTGGAGAATGTAAAAGAATGCAGTTTACATTTAGAGCTGATGTGAAAACAGGAATGTAATGAATGAGCAAAAAACAAGCAACGCTGGGATGAAGGGGAGAGGAAATGGGGAGAGGAAAAAACCACCCAAATCAGAACCTTCTGCAGGTGCTCAGCACATCTAGTTGAGCTAAGAGCTCAGCACAGCAGCCTGTTCTGGAGGACAGATTCTACACCAGTTTTTGGCCTTGTGTTTTGTTTTGTTTTCTTACTTTTCTCTTGGACAGAAAGCAGATGGAAGATGCTCAGTGAGTACAAGGCAGCACAGCTCCATGAGCTACTCGGAGCTGGGGGGCCGTGCTGCTTGGGACCAGCCCTCACGAGGAGCAACAGAGCAAAAGATATTAACTGCAGTGGACCGTCTCCTGATTGATTATGGCATTCATATGGCTGCACTGTGTGCTTCTTTTTGTTCCTTAAAAATGATGGTTGGCAGCAGAAGCACCCAGCCCGTGTCAGCTGGGACCAGGCAGGGTTACCGTCTGCTCAGGGGTTTGTCCTTTTAAACTTCATTTCCTGACTCATTTGCTTAATCAACCAATATATATATAATATATAACATATATACATAATAGCTATATAGATGCTTGTAAGGAAGGAGCTTACAAGAGATACTGATCCTCCACTGAAATCTCATCATCATGTAATGCCCTGCGCTGACTTTGGGTCACTTAGTGGTGGTAAAGGACAATATTTCAGGTTAAGAAAGATGACATTAAGCTGCAGAGCCACGTGAAAAAGACCGTTGCATGTTTATTAAATGTGATTTCTCACTGGGTATTTATTTTGTAAGTTCTGTAAACTTTTAGCAAAGTAGGATGGTTTGGGTCAAATTAAAGATCTTCCTTTGCCTCTTCAAATCTTACGCAACTTCCCTTGAAATTAAAGTATGAAAAGCTGTAGGAGGAAACACTGTGACTTTTGGTTATGTACTATATGAAGGTAGGTTTCAAATCTGAGCCCTGTTGGTGTTCAGGCATGCAAATGATGCTGCAGAGCAACTGCTTGTGACCATCACCTCAGAGTTCAGCCCCAGTGATTAAACTAAAAAGGAAAAGTAAAGAACTCTACAGTGAAAAACACCGGCTCTCTGCGATGTTGTTTATGATCCCCATGAAACACTCGTGCATTAGATGCAATTTAAATGGTGAGCTCCTGATAAAGTACCACCCACACCTATGGTTCTATGTAAATAACAAAAAGGAAATGATGCAATCTATCAAATGCTCGAGGCTGAAAACTCATTTAGTCCTAAATTATTTCAGTTATTATGACCACAGATACTTAAATGTGAGATAAATTCTTATAAAGTCAGTTGTTAATAGACACTATTAACTAAAATTTATATTAGTAATTGTAGATATTATTAACTGTATGAACTGATAAAAAAGAAAAGCCTAATTGGAAAATGGAGATTAACTTTCATTAGAGAGAAAATAGCACTCCAACACATCTTGTGTGAGTTCTCCAAGCAAGCAGACCTTTCTGACATGGTGTCTGCCATGGGAAGGACCTGAGCAGCCCTGGAACCCATGGAGCCCTCTCCTGGTGCTGCTGGAAGCAGGGAGGGATGAAGGGACAGATGCATGGATCAATGGTTTGATATGGTTTTATGCTGCACAGAAAAGTAAGTCTGAAAAAAAACCCACCCCAACTGTGAGTAAAGAAATATTACAGAAAAAAACCCAGAACCCCTACACAACAGTCTGGCAAACAGAATGCACTGAAAGTGCTAACTGAACCTGAATTTTGAGATCTATTCTACAAATTCTTGTTAGCACAACTGATTGGTTTATGTAATTTTTCATGAGCATTTACTGTGATCCAAAATTCCTTTAAAACATGTATGAACAATGGATAACAAGCCAACGATGAGAGCTTTATGACTGCTCCCTGCAAAGTGCCATTCATCACTGCGACTGAAGAGAAATAACTTGAGGAGATACAGAGCTCTATCGGGTTGAACAGGCAGAGGAAAAATAGTGTTATTTCTGTATTTATTTCTTTTTCCCCAAATAGAATAAAAATCAGAACGTGCATACGGTATCTGCTCTGTCAGTGACAAAATTCTCCTAAAGCCAAACAATAATGCACCAGATAAACTATGGAGCTTTCAATTTCACAGTACTTTCTGTCCATTGAAATAGACTCCTGGAAATGTGTTCTACTTTTACCAGATTAAAACCTGATTTCGCTAACGACTGCTTGGAAACTGCTTTCATAGTTCCAATGTTAAGCCCTTTTACTTCCTTTATTTTATGACTACAACTCTACTATTCATGTTTTATGTTCTCCCTATGAGACCACCATATATGAAATGGGATTAAAGACCAAACTTCACAATGTATGTCTATGCTGTTTAAGTAGAGAATTTTCCAGGCTGTACGCTGACATCTCAGTGCATATTTAACCACCCAAAGGAAAAAGACACCAAGGTGTAAAATCTTATTTTTAGCAAATTAGGAAAGTGTCTACTTTTCAGAGCCATTACTCATAACAGTGACAATACATTGCTCAGCGCCGGTGCCTATTTGATCTGGAAATAAAAATGAAGAATATGAGATCATTAGAGGTCCCTATGCTGTTTGATTATCACATACTGAGACATTTAATTCTTTAGAAGAACTACAATTGGAAATTGTCATCCGTGTTCATCAGCTCAGGCCTCATCTGCGTGCTTTGCCATCCCAGCCAAATTTGGGTGCAGGTGGAGCAGCTTTGCTCTTGGGAATCAGAAAGAAATCGTACAACAGCTCTTTAAACCAAATGCTTTCTATCAACCTGTGGTTACTAGAGCGAAATATGTACTGGATAAATGCTCTCAAAGACTTTTTACTAGTTTAATGCTGCTAGAAATATGTATATATATTTCTAATAGGAGAATACCTTACATTTCATTGAAAAATGTCACTGTTTCTAAAGTCTGACCATCTGGATCATATGTGTTGCTGATCATAATTTGCATGGCATACATGGACTCAAAGCTACTAAAACGTGGGTCCTTGCACTACACAATGGTGAGAGACAAAGCAGTTGTTCACAAGTATGAAAAATATACAGGAAACAATACCTCAAAATAGCAGGGGCCACTTATGAAGGAAACCAGAACTGAGGAGGCTTACAAAACTGCCAACCTACAAGCATTGCATCCAACTCCAGTGGCCGGAGCAGCGCTCTGCTGCACATGAATGTTTAGGCTAACTGCACAGTAGGAAAAGATAGGTTGAATTCTACTACCTGTGTGACCTATTTTGAGCATATTTTAAGATGAGATGGATTATCATCCCTTCAGTGATGTCTGGGAGAGGTTAGATGGAAACCTGGGGTAAACATCTACCATTTGAACTATTTTAGGTAGATGAGATGTATCCTAGCTAAACTGCTCTGACAGCAATGGTGGGAAGGAACACATCAGCACTCACATCAGCGCTGGTACAGTCTGCTTAAACAGAATATTCAGTCCTCATAGCAGCACATAGGCTCTGGTCTCTATGCCCCATCCTCTACCAGATGTTGTATTTTTTTAGTCCATCATAACTGATGGAGTTCTTTGGTAAATATTCACAGCTTTCTCTACTGCTCGATAGACCTGTGATGCTGCAGCCCGAACAACAAGAGATGGCTCTTGCTTCATTTTCATCTATTTCTATTCCAGAGAGCTGACCTGTTTCTCAGTGTGTTTTTTTTTTTCTTTTTCATATCCCATCTTGCTCATCAAAACTGCACTGTATTTGCTGAGCCAAATTCAGCACTTCTGCACCTGTGTAATCACATACACTGGAGCAAAACAGTATAAAATGAAATCTAGGACCGCAACCCCAAATTGGAATATTTTGCACTCTCTTTGTGGTGATGTAACTGAACACAGAAGGTAAAATAGCAAAATAAGCCATTTATTATTCTCACCACAGCCTGTTGCTTCCTCGATATGTAGTTCAAACTCATATTTTACCCAGGTTTGCTGTTCCCTCTGAAGGCAATCATTAAGCTGACACACAGCGACTTGCATTTATTTTTCATCTAGCCATGCAGCTCTTAGAGCAATAAAATGCTCTTCTCCTCCGTGATTCCCATCAGGCAGTCTGCAGGGAGATGTTGGGCTGAAAGCTGTGTGTGGACCATGGGCTGCGGGCTGCTGCTGCCCTGCCATGGACAAAGAGGATGCTTTAATTAGCATCATCACATGTGAGCTGGCAGAAACAGCTTCAAAAGGAGGTGATGTCAGGCAGCACTGGAAGTCAGAGGAATAATTCTGCTGAATTGGTGAGGATATGCAGAAGTAAAGTGAGTATTTCTGCACCAAAGTGATGGGCCCCATGTCTGCTGCTCACTCATTCCTTCAGCTAGACTGGGCAGCAAGAATTGCAGGACCAAGGGAAAAACATCTGTGTAATTTCTCGACTCTCTTTTACACCAAATGCACCAGGTGGGAAGTTAGGTTGTCCCTGCAATGTACTGCTGGAAATCTCCTGTCACACTGCCTGCCCAAACCCTAATGAAGTCCTGTGTGGGACCAGCATTTCGCCCTCGTGTTAATCGGCGACTTCTTAGCACACTCTGCAGCCAGTTGCTAGCCCTCCTAACTGCACTGCTATGCCATCCATTCTGACTCATTTGTCAAGCAGTTCTGTGACATGCTGTGTCAAACGCCTTAGTAAATACGAGATGCTTTAATGTACTTCCTTCCCTTCTTTCCTCGTACAGAATTTAATTAAAAAAGCTAATCATTTTGGCTTGGCATGATGTCCTTTACACACCCATGCAAGCAGGATTATTTCTTTAAATTAAGCACAACTTTGAACCCTACATAACCTCATATGCTTGCTCTGAGGGAGGATGATATATCAGTCAACAATATTAGCCTTGAGAGTAAAAATATTTTATATCCTATAAGTCACCCCAGTGTTATTTTTACTCTTGTGCACTTTTATCACACAGCTCATTTCTGAAACCAAACGGCCAAGCGACACATCATTATTACACATTTTTTACATAGTTTCAGATTTTTACTCTGTATGGCCCAAATGTATAAGGATCTACACCGAGTGAGATCAGAATTTTCTTTTATCGTGAGTGAATGTTGGTTTTATTAAGTTGAATATGACTCGTGCTGGTTGCATAAATCTCTCCCCAGCAGAAAATCTTTCAACTTTATACATATATATTCGTCCCATAGAATTTTCAATTACCAGTAAGTGTAGTTTAAGTGTTAGGATCAGAAGAGCTGTCTGGTCTACAGTCTATACAGTCCGTATGGGCTGTCTAGTTAAGGAGAAGGATGGGCACCATTAGGAGATGATTTATCCCATCCTGATGCATCTGAGATAAATGAGATGAGTGCTTTCTGCAGATTTCCTCTTTCTGCACTGGCCAGGGGCTATCCTAGATGATGAGCTCCAGTTAGGCTCCAGGCTTTTACAGCTAGAGAAGCTCCACCCAAACTTCACACCCAATAAAAATAAAAACCGTGATACCAATAATCTCAATTTTGAAAGCTGGCAAGCGTAGAGACAACATTCAGTACCACAATGCCTCCATGTGTATCTGCTGCAAGAGTAGTTGTGCAAGTGGATTGGGCTTACCTTCTCAGGTATGTATAACGCCTTCATCTTTATAGGATTAAATTTTAACACCTTCTTTTTTTTTTCCCCCCTGAAATTTAAACATGAGCAAACTATTTGCCACTGAAGAAATTCGTTACACGTAGAATCTCCAACTTCTGTAAATACTAACAGCAATTCTATAAACTCAGGGTGAAAAAATACACAGCATATGCTAGAACTGTATCATTGTAAAGCAGAAGCACAGAATCAATACCACGTAACAAGAGAAGCTCCAGTAAATCATTTCAAACATACCAGTTCATATTTACTTATAATTATAATTCACAGGAGCACATCCCTGCAATCAGGAGACAGGGATGCACAGCATGAAAAAACATTTAGCACAGAGCAGACTGCATGAATAATTGCCTGTCAGAGTGGCTTATTAAAGGGAAACTACAATTTTACAAGACAATTCGTGTATCTATTTGTCTAATCTAAAGACAGATAGCTATATAAATACGAAGAGTTTCGAGAAAAAATATTTCTTGCTCTGAGGTTGAATTAGAAGTTTGGTTTTCATAGCATTACAAGAACCATCAAAATGTGACAATTGTTCTCAAACACTCAGTGGAGACCTTTCTAAATTGGAAAGTTATTCCTTTCCATTTTGGGGTCGTACATAGAGGCGGGGAGATGGAGGAGATGGCAGCTGGCCATGGAAACCATGCCCCCAGGTGAGCAGTGGTACCTGGCAATGCATCCGTCAACAAGCCCATGTTGTGCGTGGCAATGCTATCCATGATATTCATTTGTGGGTGTGGAGGGGATGGGGTGATGGTTGGACCTGGTGATCTCAGAGGTCTTCCCCAACCTTAATGACTGTTGGATTCTATGATCGTATGGTACCTCCCAGTAGGTAGACCTGGTGCCTTGATGCAGCCAAGGAAGGCTCCTAGAGTGGGCATCTCCTGGAAGGACTACAGTCATACAGACCTCCATCTGTTGTCCTGCTGCAAGTAGAGATCATCCTTACATGGCATGGGGAAGCAGGACTGACAGACAGACAGATAACACCACATCCAACAGCGGCCCTGCGGAGTAGGAAGTTCAGCTTCCTGGAAGGGCTAATTCTGCTTTATTCAGACTCTGATTAGTTGCACTTCCTCCTTGGTGAGCAATGCTGAGGTTCTTAGAAAGCAATGGAGTTGAAGCTAAAAAGATTGATATTAAAAACAAAAGGATGGGAGCAAGAGGAAGAAAATGAAAGGGGGGGGGGGGGGGGGGGGGGGTTAAGGAAAATTCCCTTTAAAAAAACAACACAATCAAACCAAAAAAAGGTGTTCCTAACAAACCTATGGCCTTCAGTGATAACTCAACTTCATTCATCTATTTCAACATTTTTTTTTAAGTGCCCTACCATTCTTGTTATGCCTTTGATGTGATTCAAAGTTACACTCTCTGAATGTGGAAGACAGTAACGTTTCATTATTAAAACCCACTAAAAAATGAATGAAAACATAGGAGTCATAAAAGCCATAGGTGCTTTTCATACTGCCTGTTGTTCAAACCAGTGATATTTGTGCTGGTTTATGATTTGCAACTGAAAATCATTGATAGAAAAGCAAGTCCAGAGCTACAGCCCACCAAAGCCAATGTGAGTGTCAGCGAGCTGGGATGAAGGCCACAATCTTCAATCTGGATGCTGAGGCTGCAGCAGCAAGAATGAGTCTGACAGGGGCTATAATTGAGATTTTTCACCGTGAGATACGCTGACTCATTTCATAGATAGTAATGCATGATAAAAATCACCCGATGGAAACAGCTCGCAGTCATTGAGAGAACTGCCCCCTTCCAAATAACACTTGATAATGTTTCACTTGAAAAAAAAATAGTAACTTCTTTTATCTGAGAGAGTTCCAGCCATTCTCCCTGGGAATGTTGAGGCTCCAGGATTGTTTGGTTTAGAAACATTATGATCAGTTCTGAGTGTTATAAATCCAACAGTGTTTCCAGAAGAGATTGTAAACAAATGATTGGGACTTTTTGTTCCAGGAAATACATTAAAAACAATCAAAGTAAAAAATTAAGTTGGCCACCAAGAAAACTGTCTAGACAATGATTCCATTACAAGATTTAACAATCTCCTGCAAGTGCTGCTTAAAAATGAAATTGGATTCCTGTCCAGAATATTAATACTTTTATAGCAGTTTATGGTGATATAGATGTGTTTTATAGATGCATGTACTCATGCACACAGCTGGACGAAGAGCATTCAGAATGGAACTGGACAATGGCAGATGTTATCAGCGGTGCTCTCTCAGAAGAGAACACCGCTGCTCTCCAGGCGGAGGCTTTTGTTGCAGAAGAGGATTTCCTCACTTTCAAACTGCATTTCCTCTGCAACCACCACCTCCTGTCCACGTCCCTGTGGTTACCGGGAGTGACACAAACAGCCCACAGAGGGAGGAACAGAAATCACAGCTCTTTGTTTCCAAACAACTCAATGAGGAGTTTGCAAGCTGAAGTTTTGGCAGGGCCAGAGCATGGTTATGAATACAGAAAGCACCCTCACTCTATCTGAGTCATCCAAGCGAAGTGTCCTCGTGAAAATAGAAAGGTGACATATTCCCAGAATGACAGGAGAGAACTCGAAGATGTTTTTTCTAACTTAAACACGAGGAAGGCAATTCTCCCTTTATTTTCTAGGAGTAGCAATGAACTGAATGAATTGGAAATGTTCATTTTCATTGGAAAAAGCAATGAATTGGAAAACAGCTCCACGCTCAGTGCGGGGAAGTGGAGCTGCCTCCCATGTGGGAATGAAGCGAAGTACAGGTAGCACATGGCTCCTTTTTCTGGGATCCTGGGTCATATACAATGGGAAGAAAAGCACTGCTGATTTCAGAAAGGGATATTTACAGCGAAGTAAAGTTCAGAATTGTGCTGCTGACCCAGGTCACAATCAATCTTGTTTTTCTGACAGCTAACATTTACTGTTAAAAGGAGACTACATCAGAATTCCTAAGAACATATTAGTAATATAGGCAAGAAATAATCAAAGTTAAAATAGAGTGAGTAACTGGGTGGGGTACAGTTGGATAAAGAACCTTAATAAAAGCTTCAATTCTAAGCTTTCTGATTGAGATAAAATTAAAAGAAAAAATTAAAAATGGAAGAAAAGGCTAACATTAGTAGAAGACCAAATGCAAGTGGTTTCTGTGCTTGCTGTATGGCCCCCGTCAATAAACAATACTTCATGTTGGGGAAGCTGTTTTGGGTTTCTTTAATCACCTTAATCACTTGTGAGGCACAAAGCTCAACAGGAATGCATTTTTCCACACGCAACTGGATCTGTCATTCTAACTCAACTGGAACTGTGGACTCCTCACCACGTCCCTGTTTGGAAGCGGTTTGGCTGTGGGAATCAAGAGAAAGCAAGGGGAAGCTGCAAGAGCTGTTATCCTATGGTAGGATATCTTGGAAGACTTTCCAAGGGGGTCTTTAATAAACCAATCCTGCCTGTTACAGCAGGAAAACACACTAGTCCAACTGGGAAATCTGGTACAGGACGAACGCCCATGGATAGGCAAACAGAAGAAAAAGTAAAGTTCTTTATCAAGAGAGTGGTGAGGTGCTGGAACAGCTGCCCAGAGAGGCTGTGATGCCCCGTCCATCTCTGGAGGTGTTCAAGACCAGGTTGGATGGGGCCCTGGGCAGCCTGGGCTGGCATTAAATGTGGAGGTTGGTGGCCCTGCATATGGCTGGGGGGTTGGAGATTCGTGATCCTTGAAGTCCCTTCCAACCCGAGCCATTCTGTGATTCTGTAATAGCATGATTTCGTTTTTCTTTCAACATTAACACCTTTTTCTATATGTGCAGCATATACCTCATGTTTGTGAATCAGCCCCAAGAACAGGCATTCTTCCTGCAAAATCATTTTCATTTCTGCTCCGACTAATTCGTATTTCAGTAACAAGTTTCTCAGACCTTATAACTGGTGGGAGTACATCGTGTTCTTACACTGTCATTTCTCATTGTTATCTCATATCACTCTTCAAAAGGAGAGAGAGAACATTGCCTGCAGACCGAGGAAATTATAAAATCTAACCCTGCCCCAGCTAATGTGTCGCTTCTGGCCTCAGGAAAATCACCTAATCAAGAGGTGTGACAGAAGTGGTCTGATATTTTGAGTTCTCAATTCCCGAATGCCTGTCACATTTAAAAAGCTGGCCTTAGCATAGCTGCCTCTCCACTGCAAATACAGATAAGGGCACTGTCCCACAAGAAAGAGTTAATATTTGTTCAGTGCTTTCAAAATGTTAAGTGCTCCTTAAGTGCACTTTTAACAGGAATAATGTATGTTTTCATCTCAAGCTTGTACTCCTCTCTATCTGATCATTATCTATCTTACAATAAAAAGAGTCTAACAGAATATAGCTACCAGAATATGTCTTTCTCACTGTTTTTTTTTTTTTTGGAAAAATGTTCTTAAACTATTCGGTACATAATGCATTATATTTTAAACCATACATCTGTCGGAATGCATAAAGTAAAGCAACTGGTCTCTGGGAGCAATTCTTCCCTAAGTTGTTCCATAAAGCATTTTGTTTTGCCCGTTAGCTTCGAGTTTGCTTAAGGGTACGTAAATGGAGTTCATAACCTCATGTAGAGTATAAATATCAAATATATGAAAAAACTACCACTAAACAGAAAAAAAAAAAACCACCCCACTCACATAAGACCTTCTACTGTTGGTTATTTAAAGTTACTGCAAAGAGGATCAGGTTGCCACTAAGCAACAGTAAACTATATTTTAGCCTGTATTTTGCAGTGATTTGTACTACTTTTTCCTCTAAATGCTTTGGGCTTGACTGTAAAATTTGCAATGATATTCCTGAGCACTTCCTTGGGAGCCAGAGTCCATTGCTATTAGGTAGGGGTTAAAGTCCTGCTCTTACAAGGAATGGATGAAGCATCAAGTTTTGGAACTTGCAACGTGCCCCTGATGCAGTTGCCCAGGATTTCAGTTGGAAAGACAAAAATTAAAGCTGGGTTCAATGGAAATGCTGACAGCAGTGAAGCTGGATAAACCTGGAATTGCTAACATGATATCCGAGATCCATCAGCTACCCTGGTCCTGCAGAATAAACCCAGTGTGGTAGGATAGAAACTGCACTGCTTTGGCTCCTTGTGCTCCAAACATGAGCTGCGAGGGCTGGAAAGCAGGGAGGCAATAAGCCTTCCTGACACCTGCTGAGAAGATTCCCATTGGCAGGGCAGCCATTCTGTCCCAAGGCAACTACAGCATCCAAAATACTCGCCGTCAATCAAACAAACATGCTGCCTAGGACACGCTGCCTGCTATTCTTTTCACAGAACAAGATGTACTACTAGTGTAAATGGCATTTGTGCCAAGTGCAGGGGGATAGAAGAGGCTGACCCTCATAAAACTTCTCCGTGCTTTTTCTCTGAAGAATGTAAAAACTCACAGTCTGGTATGATCAGAAAACAGATTTTCCCCTTGAGTAGAAATGAAGCCATTTACTGCAGCGCTGTAAAACTCATCTGATTTCTTTTTATTCTCGAACACAAAGTAAAATACCAGGGTATAAACCAAGCTCTATCTATGATAATCATACCCTTCCTAAAATACATCACTTCGGAAACCCTTGTGTATTTATAAAGAGTAACTAGGTGTTCACACATTTGCATTTAAACATCAAACCATGTGAAGATGTCTTATTCATTACACCACTTTCAGCATAATACAGCAAGAACAGTTTGTGCAATTTCCAGTGGAGTGAAATGGCTTTCATTACCAACAACCAAACTTCAGTTTTTTTAGGCTAAAATCTGGGCTGTTCAATCAAAAATATCTATAAAATTAATACCTTCGTATTCCTTCATATTCCTTCTGAACTTTAACATAGCTAATCGGCTTAATAGTCCATAAAACTGAAAATTCAGATGCAAGAAGGAAGCAAGCAGTGACTAAAAGTGAGCAGATTGAAAGGCCAGGTGCTCCCTTCAACCCATCTGAAAGGTACTAAACTGGTGTGACAAATGCACTATCTGCCATAACAGCATATACTGATACATAAATCCCAATATTGCCTTGGAACACTTGTGTTTGCAATTGGAAGTCCTGCTTCCGGCATGCTGGTATATAATTGTCACTCTGGAAGAAAAGCTTAAGACACGTTCACATATACTCAAAATGATCCTACAGTAACAGAAAGGAAGATCACTGGGCATGCTAATAAAGCACACGGGCAAAGCCTGGAAGAGTAGAACTTTCCTCATGCTGTTGTTAAGCTTCGGTGCAGGCTTACACATGCTACTCTTTGCCAGACGGAAGCCAACAAGAAGGTTGAAGGAAATTCAGTTTTGACTTCTTAATTCTCCCATATTCATCTGGAAGAGATTCCCTAGGTAAAAATATATACGCATTGGGTATACATAAGACCAAGATAAAAGGCTGAAGTCATTTTAGTCGCACACACTGATAAAATTAATTTTATTTCCATTCTCATCAAGAGCAATACACTGTAACAAAATTGTACTTTAAAAGTGTCTTTCCACCAGGTTTAAAGAATTCTGTGCATACCCAAATGTGGAACGCAGGGAGCTGTTCATTGCAAAGATGAACTAAGAGCATGGAGGCCATCCACCCCAAATGAAAATCATACAGCAAAACAGAAGATGAGTATCTGTAGAGGAAACAATAGCATTTCCAACAGAGCATCTGCAGCAGAGATAGGAAAGCAAAACATTTATTATAAGATTTCATAAGTTCTCAGCATCATCTCCTGGGAAGGATATTTCCAAGAGGAATTTGCATGGTACGTGTAAATTTTGAATTTACCTACATGGTTTGACAATAAAAAAAAAAAAAGGAAACATAAATTTTCCCTAAAAAGTGATTTTGAACTGAGATGGAACAAAGATTCCCCTTGTGTAGTCATACGCAGTGAGAATGAAATACAACTCGACTGCATCGATACATTTTATAGAGTTTATTTATTGTAAACATATTTAATTCAGAGTACCAGTTCTTTTTCCATTCATCCCTTCCCAAATACACTCCTGATTTCTGTGATGTCATTTTCAAATCTCATTTGGGGCCAAATGCTGCATTTGGATTTCTTGGAGTTACTCTTACGAAAAGGAATGCTTCTTTGCTCCGGGAGAAGAGCCTCCAATTCCATGGGATGCATTACACAATAAGGAGAGAATCCAAAGAGCTGACAGAATGACGTGATAAAGCTTTCAGATTTTATGGAAAGCAGCATTTTTCAGTTTCCTCTTCACAAATGAAAAGCATACACGCACAGTGTGAATAAACATATTATGCCCAAGTTTGTAAACTATGTCAGCTACAGCATTTTACAGTTAATGAAAAATATTTTTCACAAGCATACTTTACATTACATTTGCTGGAGAAAAAATAAAGATCTTCTACTTTCTCAACATTACAGCGCTATCCTATTACAGGTTTTTTTTTCTTTTTCCTAGCTATAAAAACCAGTATTGGAATATTTATTCATTGTGAACGAGGAGGAGTATTTTTTACTGGTTATCAAAATTTCAATGGCATTTGTAAAAGGTTTTCATTAAAATGAAAATGTGGAAAATAATAAAATGAATATAGAACCTTACGTGTGTCTTCATGGTGGCCATAGGATTACTTCTGTTGTTTGTGCTATAGGTGATTAGAGAACACAACTGAAAAAGCCCCTTCTCGCTGACAGGATACTTTCTACCTTAGGAACATAACCACAGTATTCATAATTCCCATATAGTGCAGGTGTACACTCAGATTAAGTAGCACCAATCTATGGAAGAATCAAATTTAACCCTTAATTAACACCTGAAGAAAGGTGTCAGCAAGCAGTGCATTTCTTATGAAGGAAAACGTTCTCCTTTAGCATCCTTCAACACAGAAGAAAATCAACAGCTTAAATTTCAGATTAGAACATTGGGGCCCAGAAAAGGCAGCAAACAGCACAAGGCCACTTTACAAACTGCAGCAGAATGACCAGGTCACAGTCTGAACCAGTGAGCAAGCACCAGGTAAGCAGGCACAGCTAACCCAGGGAGCTCAGGTGCAAGCAATGCATCTGAGTGAATGGAAGGGGTGGAGTCAGGATCCAGCCCTTCTTACCCCTCATTTAAGGGTTAGCAGCTGAGCACATAGTTTCTTCCTGGATAGAGGTTATACTCTTCTTGAGCTGTTGCTGGTTGTTGGAAGAGGTGAGTTAATTTTCCTTTTTTGTTATCTGCTCTTATTCTTTAGTGCCTGTAACTCATTAGAAGACATTGTCACTGCCTTCTTTTGCCATGCACAAGTTAATTACAACTATGTCCAGGTTAAAATTAAAATCAGTGCTGCTTTGTATCATTTTTTTCACTTTCTGTATCTGTAAAGCTAGCATGGTGTCTGTGGAAGTCATTCTTTGTTATCAGCAACTTAAATGAAAGTAAATCAAGTCCTCTGTAAGAGATCATTACGTTAATAGTCTTAAAGGTCTCTAAACCATTTAATGTCTGAGCTGCTTCAGGTTCTTCACTTTTGCTGCATGTAATTGCTGGTGCTGCAGAAAAGAATATATCAGTACTAAAAGAGTCACAGAATTACTGAGGTTGGGAAAAAACCTTAAGATCATCAAGTCTAGTGACCACCTACCACTAAAGTACATCCCTAAGCACCATGCCTAGGGACAGGGACTCCGCCACCTCTCTGGGCAGCCTGTTCCAAAACCCAATTCTTTCTGTGAAGAAATTCTTCCTGATATCCAATCTAAACCTCCCCTGCTTTTCCATTTCACTCCCTTTTTGCTTTCCTGAAGTTACAAAGATGACTGTAGCAACAGGACAAGTATGCCCGTTATTTCAATTAATTCACTTTGATTTATCTTCTGAAAAATAAGCCTGTTAAACCAAAGAGCTCTGTTGTAAGTTGTCTTTGGTAAGACTCTAATCATTTACTCATTAATGCAGGTAAAGATGATAAGCCAGGCAGCTGACTTCGAGAATCTTTTGATCTCCTCACTCCAGGACATAATGTGGGAAGGTGCAGAGGTTGGATCTATCACAGCAGCCCTTGGGTTCAGCAGGACAAGAGCAATGAAACTCAGATTAGTTTGAATTTGTAGGTAGGTTGTGACCTGGGGAACAGATCACAAGGATGGGAAAAGGGAAGGTTCATAGAACAAGGTGTAGCCTCCTTTAGATGCTGGAGCTGAATACTTGATCCCCAAACCTGGTGATAATGAGTGCTGTTGTAGAAAGTGGCTCCCTACATGTCCAGTGATACTTGACGAGAAGAGCAGGGCAAAGACATTCAAGTATGATCTATGTGCATTCTTACATGTGTTGCATGGAGCTTCTCCAGCAGAGGAGCAATCTGATGTGACAGCCAGTGAGATGCTTCCTGAGGCTGATGTTCTCTGGGAGCGGAAGGATCTCAAAATGGCTTGGGATGGAAGGAACCCCAAGGACTGTGAATTCCCAACTCCCCTGCTGCAGGCAGGGCCACCTCCACATTTAATGCCAGCCCAGGCTGCCCAGGGCCCCATCCAACCTGGCCTTGAACACCTCCAGAGATGGACGGGGCATCACAGCCTCTCTGGGCAGCTGTTCCAGCACCTCACCACTCTCATAGTAAAGAACTTTGATCAAGAAGTTGAAGATCAGGATCAGAACGATTACTTTTATTGGTTCTTCTGCAATCAAAATATTCCACATGGTGGAGTCCCCATCTCTACAGGTGATCTGGTACCTTGAAAATGTGGCATTGATGGACATGGTGGGTGGGCATGGGGGGCGCCCCGCCGCGCTGGGTAGGGCTTGGGGATCTAGAGGTGTTTTCCGACTGTGATGGCTCTATTCAGCCAGGAGAGGCTGGGTTTGGAGCAGGTCACTATTTAGGCGGTGTTTTGTCTTCAGAACAGAGGATTTACCCGGAAATGGTGCTTTCCCAACACAGCCCGCCGTGCTTCGAGCGCCAGCCCCGCGTTAGTGCCGCTCCTGCGGGCAGCGACCAGGCTCAAATCCTGCGGGGCTCCGCGGCTCGAAAATACAGCAGGAACCAAAGTAACCAACGCTTCACCGGACTTATGAAGAGTTCGGAAGCAGCCCGGGCCGCTCCCACTTTCTGACCGCGGAATAAAGGGGAGCGCGCTGCTTTTCTACGGAGCCGGTTCTGAGCGGGACAAAGTTTCCTGCAGAGCGAGGCCGGGACGCGGTCAGCCCGGGAGCCGCCGGGTTTTCCGTGGTGGGGCCGCTTGGCCCCGTCCTGGCCGGGGGCAGCGCTCTCGGCGTCCCCCGGTTCCCGAAGGCGGGGCTCGTCCCGCTGTCCCGGGGCTGCCCCGGGCCGGCTCCCCCCGGCCGGCCGCTGGCTCCGCCCGCACCACATGACTGCCGTCGGTAGAAACTTTTCCCGTCCCGCGGTTGGAAAATGGCGGCGTAGGAGCGGGGTTCTCGCATCCCCGCCCGCTCCGGCCGCCTCAGCGCCATGACCCGTTGGGTTCCCACCAAAAGGGAGGAGAAATACGGCGTAGGTGAGGATCCTCCCTGCCTCCCCTCGGGCCCCGCGCCCGCCTGTTGCGCTGCGGCGCTCCGCGAAGTACGCGGGGATCCCCGCACGTCCGCCGGGCCGGGGGCTGCACTGGGCCCGGCGGGGCGAGCGAGGAGCCGCACGGCTGCTCCGCAAGGCCGCTCTCCCGGCTCTCGGCCGCCTTTCCCGGCCGGTCGAGTTGAGGAGTTCATGCGGGAGCGCGGCTCGACCTGCGCTCGAGTCACATCCTCGAGCAGAAAGTTGCAGCTTTGTGTTCTTTCTCCTCTTCTCCTCACCCCTTTCCCCCCCCCCCCCCCCCGCTCCACCCCGGCTCTCAGCACCACTTTCTCCTGCTTGAAGTTATTTGTACGTGGGTTTCTTTTCCCGGCTTCGCCCCCTGCCCGTGTCGTTGTGCCGGGGTTTCC
This sequence comes from Lagopus leucura, assembly GCF_019238085.1. NCBI lineage: Eukaryota > Metazoa > Chordata > Aves > Galliformes > Phasianidae > Lagopus > Lagopus leucura. The sequence continues at coordinate 9,815,441 of NW_024962256.1, forward strand.
CCGCTGCTGCCCGAGGATCCATGTCTCCCTGGGCTGTTTCCGTCTCCCGGCACAGAGGCGGATTGTTCTCGGGCTGACGGAGCTGCGCTGCGGGAGGCCCGGCGCGGTGCTGGCAGTGTTTCGTTGGGATTGGAAGCGTTTTGTAGGGATTGAGGAGGAGAAAACCGGCACGAGCGAGAGCGTTTGTCGCGGGGAAGGGGATAATAAACCTGCGGGTTCCATTTGGAAATAAGAAATGCAGTGTTTTCCCCCCGCAGTTATTGCGTCTGTATCCTGAGATCGGTTGTGTGTACACACTGCTAAGCCTTGTGTAACAACTAGAACAGGAAGAAGGGAATGCATGGGATTAAACAGAACACAAGTGAATTTTAGGAATTACTTTAAAATTCTGCCTGTACATCCCTCGAAAATAAGGGTATGGTATCCAAGCCTGTGGCATGTGCTCAGTGCTGTGCCTCTGAACCGCTGGAATAGATCTGTTACCACGCAGTGTGAGCTGGTGTTGGAACCTAAGGACACTGGAAGGCAATCCACTTGGTTGCAGGGTGATGTCTCACATTGGAGGTGCTTTTTGGGGAGTGATGTCCTGGAGCTGCTTTGCTCCGAGAGGACAAGGAATTGTGGAGGCAGTTGAGATGGAAGCTTTGGGTATCCAGTGTGGGGAACTGCATTTGTAGAGAGTGAACTTAGGTATAATTTTAAAAAGCCTTTGATTTGTTTCATGGTTTCATAAAGCACAGGCACAAGCACTTTTGTGTTGGGAGTGTGCTGAAGCTGTAACTCTTGAAAAGGCTCAGAGCCCTCAGCAGAAGCTCATTCTGCACTTCTTGTCTGTCTGCTGCTCTTAGGAGTTTTGTCATATTTTGGTAATAGCTTTGCTATTTCTATGATGATTTCTTTCTTTCTTTTCTGTTTTTCCTTCGAGTTAGCTGAGTGGGATGATCTGCAGTGTCAGAGAAATACTCTGACGAACTATGGGGTGTGAGAGTTGAGACAGTTGCAAGGAGATTAAATGGGATTTAGAGTTAATTGGGTGCTGCTATTCTCTGTTATGCTGCTTAATGCAGGTTTTGGAGAGGACAGCCTCTTTTCTGCACTGCTGAATTTCCTCCTGATGGAGATTCATGTTCTGCTTGGTAAACATATTTTATATGTCCTTGTGTAGTTAAAAATGGGGACTTATGTACCTTGCAAGGCTTCTGGTGTTCTGTTTTGTTACTGGTTGTGAAGCTTCCAGGTCGCAGTGAATCAATGCGGAAGTCATGTAGTCCCGGAGCAGCAGTGGAGAACACACTGTTAAGGTGAACATCCTAATAAAAGAACGTCGTCTTCCCAACTGTTTGGCACGGCCCGTGCTGGAGAGTGACAGCAAACCAGCAACACCTGCATCCTCCAAGCAGGGCTGCTAATGGAGCTGCCATCCGTCTCTGCAGGGCTGAACTGATGGAGTGTGTGGGCACTGTGCTGAAGCAGATGCAGCAATCAGCAGGAGGGTGTCATTGGCTGTGGGTTATGCTGCTTACCTTGTGGGAGCACAGAAGTGTGTGTGTATATAAAAGCCATGTGTTTATATGTAATGCATATATAGTGGTTTTTTTTCCCCTATTAGATTAGCGTGTTCCTGCGCACGACTAACTTTTCTTAACACCTCAAGTCCCAAAGGCTGCTGACTTCGGTGCACTGGAAGTAAATTACAGAGAGATTGGGTGCAGATGTTTCAGGAAACGCTCTTTCTGCTCAGCTACCCCATCCCACAGTGCTGGGTTCCCAGCAGCTACTGCATGCCCAGGATCCACGCGGGGAGCAGCGCGTGAAACTTATCTCAGAGGGCAGCCGTGAGTGTGACTCAGCTCTGCTTCCTGGTAGGGCTCAGAGTGTGGGGAGGCGGGATGAGAAACGGGTAGGGATGGAATAGCATGAGGGACTATGAGATGATGGTGTAGGGGGCCATCTGAAAGAGGAAAATGAACAGCTGAATTACAGCAGCTTTCCTGCGCTCCTGATGCCACTCATCCTTCTCCTTCGTCACTGCAGCTCTGTGTTTGGGCTCTCATCTCGCTGTTGGGAATGGAGGTAGCTGTGTGGTGCGGCTCAGAAAGCCATGCACCCATCAGAAAGTCCAGGAGCTCTGTGTATCTGCTGCCTACCTGCGGAGCACAGCTGCTCAGGCTCCTGTTTCATGCTTGTAGTTGGAGGTGAAAATGTTGATGTTCTTGCTTATGGCAATGAAGGTGAGGTGCAACGAGATGCTTTAGGAAGTCAGCCTAAATAGCACTTCTGAGATATACAAACATGGCTTGGGTAATTTCCAAATGCCCTTGGGCATTCTGGCTAAATATTAGGAAAAATTCAGAAAGGGCAGTCAGGTAATGGCACACAGTGTCTGTGCAGGGAGCTGGTGGGGTCGCTGTCCCTTGGGGTTTTCAGGAACTGTGGAGACGTGGCACCTGGGGACATGGTTAATGGGCATGGTGGGAATGGATCGACAGGTGGACTAGAGCATCCTGGAAGTCTTTCCCAACCTTAATGATTCTGTGCCTTCTGCAGTTGTTGAGCCCTTTTCCTTCGTCCCACAAGCTGCAGTAAGAGGTAGAACCGGGGCTACTGCAGTTGCTTCAAAAGTTGTGCCAAAAATACCTTTAATGTTTTTTTTAAGAGCAAATAAGGAGGCATGAGACCACCACTATGACAGTTGAATCTTTCTTGTAAACAGAGGAACAGTGAGTCTGTTGGCCTCAGATGGGAAAGGAGAGCTTCCTGGTGGTCTGCTCTCCTTCAGACCCTGTTAATTTTCAGGATGCTGACTATACTTCTCTCTGCTACTCCTAATGAATGACAAAAAAGTAGGATAATGCTGTTGTTGCTGGGAGTAGTGCTTAGTGTAGGCTCTTAACTTCAGGCAAGTCTTATGAATGTGGTGATGAAGAAGGGGCTAGGTAAGTGTACATGGAGCTGTACTGAATATATTACTTTAGGATGGCACCTGATGCCTGGAAGTGCAATGTCAGGTAGTAGGCTAATGATAATGTTAAATATATCAAGGATACCAGCATTTCTTAAGTAATTTGTCTATCTGTGACTGTACATGTACTGTTGATGCGCTCCTGTGGCTTACCTGGGTTTTCCCCAGGTAGACAGGGTAGTGCAGGTGCTTGAGGAGGTGTCTGCAGTTCTCAGTCCTCAATCAGCACCTTCCAGCTGCCCAGATAAGCAGTGTTCTGGGTAAGATTTGTGTTTCCATGCATGCATTTTAAAAACAAGCAACTGTAACAACAACAAACCAACCCAGGAAGGAAACCGATTTTATTGCAAGCTGCCCCACTTGGGACTTGTTGTGTTTTTCCTTGTTACTGGTCAGTTTGGTTTGTTTGTCACAACAGGGAAATGATAACCTGCCTCATGTGGGATGCTTTGAAATAGGATGGACTTGCCATATTTCCAGGCCAGGTGTTGTAGTGCCTCCCAGGGCTTGGGATAGCTTTTCAAAAGGCATATATATAGTATATTCAAACCAGATACACAAAAATAAACCAGATACACAACAATTTTTATTTCTAAAGGAGGACTATATAGTTAGTTGGTAAAATAGTTTATGAAGGCTGTGATGTGCAGCTTCAATTGCTCCCTTATAGTGGCGCTTTGGAAGGGTGGACAGGAATTTAATAAGAATAATGCCATTTGAAACTCATACAGGTCATTTCTGCTGTGCAAGGAAGGACCTCAAATGCTGAGAACAGATTTCAGGTTTTCCAAAAATCCAGTATTTGTGGGTTGCTGGTGTGGTGATTGGGGCATTGGAGGCTCCCTCTGTTCTTCATGAAGAGTTGGTGGTCTTTGCTTTTGTATGCCTGCATTAAAATAGGAAAGGATTTTAGGAAGTTAATGAAGATGCATCTTAGCAATGCTGTTCTGTGAGTGAATTTGGAGTCTTTCTGAGGCCGTTCTGTGCACCGTGAATTTATTACAGCAGTGCTGTGCTATGATGTCCAGAACCAAAGGAGTAAAAATGTGCACGTGCTGTATTTGCTCATGTATTTATTAGTGCATTACTATTCTGAGGAAGCACGTTCGGATTCAGCCTCTTGGAGACAGCATGCCCTCCTGTGTGCCATGGCCACATGTACTCACTCCTAAGGGAGCTGCCAGTGGCACAGTTGCAAACAGGTATTGTTTTGAGAAGGGCTTTACCAGAAATATGTTTTTTCCTTATTCATTTTCTCGCATAGGATGTTATGAAATCTGCGTGCATTCCATGTGTGCGGTCACTATTTGTGCTGCATTTATTTTTAGCTGTAGCAACTTGGCTTTTGGCCCTCATTTTAAATATCCAGGGATAAGAGAGGTACCAGCCTCTACTTCAGCCTAATGAAAAGACCTTGTGACAGTTGTGAGCTTCAGCTGTTTGTCTTTATTTCTAATCATTTCTGTGCTTCACAGCTGCAGGTGAAAAGCCTTTAGGGTTTGCAGTGGGATCAGTTAATGAGCAGTGCTACTTTATAGGGGCAGTAAACTACCCCAGACCTTTCGTGTGTGTTGTCTCTGACCTGAAAGGTTCTTGGAGTTTTTACAAGAGCTTTTAAAAACGTGCTGTACTTCAGTGCTGGAAAGTACCCGTGTAGCTCTCTGCTATGGCTCTGCTGTAGGCTGTTGGGATGGAGCAGCGCATCACTGACTTCCAGCTGCTTGCAGGCATGATGCTGAGCATTGGCTGAACTCTCCTGAGTTATGGATTGCTTTGAGAGTTTATCCACTAGGAATTAACACTTCTGTTCCTAGAAGAGAGAAGAGAAGGGGGAGTTTTGTTACAGTGAGGTTTTATGCTTCACATTATACACAGGTATGGAAGTAACAGTAGGATGAGATCCTGGTTAAAGGTTTTACAGAAGGAAGTAGTACCTACCCTGTCGGTTTCTTTGGTTTTCCTGTTTGTCTGTTCCTTGCAATGACTGTTTGGTTTGGATTATTATCATTATTTTGCATTTATTGGTGTAAAGTAAATACATTTTCTTTTACAAAAACTTTCAGGAAGGGGGGAAGTGAACTGAATGCAATTTAAAGCGAAAGCAGCATCTTCAGGGAGCTTGTCCCTCTGCTTGCAACTACAGGCTTAAGCATTTTTGGGAAATACTTGTATTTCTGGAGGTTGTCTCATGTGGAGGTCTGTGGAACACATACAGGGTATGCCTTTTCTAACCCTATAGTGGTCCTCTAGGACTGAAATCCATTATGTCTTGTTAAGTAAATGCCTGTGGATGTGTCTGACTGAAGATAAATAGCTGGAAGCTTACCTTAGATGGATGAATTGAAGCTCCATTGAGGAACCAGTGCTAACCCAGTTGGAAAGTACTTGCTCCATTAGCGATATCAGCCTCATGTTTGCACTCCCTGCAAAGCTGAAGCTTTTACAAAACGTCCAAGGATGGCTGACCTCAGTTCCGATGGATGGTCTCCTGTAGAGGACTCCTTGGTTCGGAGGTGGGCCATTGGTTATGAACTGGAGGAGAAGTGTATCTTTTCTGCAAACTTGACAATGCTTAATTTTGCTTTTTGGCCTGTGGTGGATCCTGGCAGTATTCTGACTGTAGGGTTTTGTTTTTTCTTAATATATTCCTTAATGAGCTACTGAAATGCTTTTTTGAGCTTGGAGGGAAGTGGAAACGGTACTCTATCTAAATCTAAAGAATGTTCAGAAAGATAACATTTGTGGTTGTAAAACTTGATCTATGTTTTTGGGCTGTAGTGGCGAAAATACATACATTTATAGCATCATCAGTCTTATGTTTATGTAATTTGTACATTGAATGTGATTATTGATGTAAAGACTTGTAACGCAAGTAGCAGCAGTTATGGAATTTCAGTTTTATCAGCAAAATATGTACTATCTCTCAAAATATTTTTCTGCTCCATATAGCTTTGTAACTAAACTGAAATAATTACAGTGAGAACTATTATGTGTAATTATATAACCACACACATAACAAAAGAAACAGATGGATAACTGGAGTAACTATTGGCCATCACGCTTGCCCTTTTTTCCTAACGTGGTATGGTATTTCCTAGCAGTGCTGCTTTGTTTGGGGTACTGTTTGTGTTATTTTAGTACAAAGCTTTTTATAAATCATTTTCAGAGGTTTCTCATAACCATTTTCACCGAAAGGAGCTGGAATAGCAAAAAGTCTTTGTGTTACCCAGAAGAAGAAACAAGTGAGAAAGCTGAGGAGGTTTGCTCTGTAGTTTAGGGACAGGAAGAAAGTGAAGGTGTATGTGATCAGTGTGTGCTTGTAGGACCTTGGCTTCTGGGTGCTCTGTTCTGTACAGCTTCACAACTTAATTGAGCTTGGAGAGACCTTGATCGGATCCCACATGAAGCTGCACTCGTGAGAAGCATGAAGTAGGAGTGCTGGGGAAATGCTGTGTGCTGGCAGCAGCAAACTGTATTGTTCTCCTCTGGTAATGGACCCAGTGCTGGAGATGGTAAATTGCTCATCGATTGCCAGCAGAGCTGCACGGCACATGGCTCCTGAACCACTTGGATGTGTGATGTCTGAAAGCACAGGTGGGAGGTGAGGAGTGTACAGACAACAGCATGCAGAGAGACCGAGTGCTGCAGGGCACCTGAGCCCCTCACTGCACGGAAATGCTCTGTGTACATCTTCCTTCTTCTCCAAACAAAGCACAGAAGTACTGATAGCATAGATTTGAAGTCCTAAATAATAAGGTAGCACATGCTGGGGAGCGTGGCTGAGCCCTGGGATTGCCCAGCTCCTAGGGAAGGGTGCTGAGCTTGCTCTGACTGAGAACGCGTGGTTGTAGAGGTTTTCTCTGATTTCTGGGATAATAATTATAAAAACTTAGTAATTGAAAAAGAAATAAGTTGCCTCTTGGTGCTGATGACGGTGCTTGAAATACCTTAGTAGGCTAATGGAGCTAAGTGGAAGGCAGCTCAGTTGGTACCTGCCTTTTTAGCAGCACGCCTGCCTGCCTCCCAGCTGATGCTTCAGCCTGTAACACAGCCATCACTGTGGCAGCTGGTCTGCAGGCAGAGATGTTGGCAGCACACAGTGGGCTCAGGGAGTGCGGCTGGGTGCTTTTATTGGGGAATTAAGTTGTCTCTGCTCCAGCTTGGTGTGCGTGTAGCATTTGGTGTATCAGAAACCAAGTGAAATGAAAGCAACTGGTAATGTAAAAAGTATTCCTGTAGTGGACTTTGGGACAGGAAATATCTCAGCACTGAGCCAGATGGAAGTAGCTGATGATATTTGAGTTTCCAAGTCCTGACACAGATGGTGAACAATTTAAAAGTACGCATGCTTTCAAAAATGTGCTGTGCATGTGACTCCAGTGTACAGATCGTGACCCTGAAATGGCTGCAGCTGATTGAGGTGGTTACTGGGAATGTCTTACAAATGCTGTCCTCTGAAGGGGAGGTTGTGCTATGGTTTTGATGACTAAGTAGAAATACGATTGAGCATATTGTTTAGGTCAGGAAGGTTATAGATAAAGGCATGGGTGATCCTTTAAGCTTTCTCTTGACTAAACCTTAGGCTGTTTCCCCAAATAGGAGATTGGACAAGCTTGTCCTCTTGATTTCTCTATTTTTTTCTCCATTCTGACCACAAATAACTAAGAAAACATTACCATTTTTGCTGTTTGTTTCATGCAGTCTCTGGCTCGCTTGTGATTCAAAGCTCTGAAAAGCAGTGCTTATGTTCAAGCCTGTAGGATGCGCTCTCATTTGCAACCCAAACCTGTAGACAGTGATGCTTATTTCAGGTCTGTAGTTTGCTCTGTGCTATGAGGTGGTGCTGCCTGGTGTGCAGCCCTGTGCAGCACAGTGCTGAGACTGAGCAAAATGGACTTGTGGTACACAGCAGCACATGAGAACCCGCTCATCTTCTGCTCACACAAAGTAGTAATAATATAGATGATGTTTTTAATATGGTATACTTCTTTGAATGGTTTCCTATCTTTTTGTCTGTATCTCTTATTTTCTGTAGCCAGTTTTCTGCACGCAGGCGTTGTCTGCCTTGTTGCCCTTACTGAGATTCCTTCCTTCCTGCTTCACCCTTGTCGTTGATGGGGAAAAGTGTTTATCCTTCAAGATTTATAGCTGGGGGGAAAAACGGCAAATGCAATGGAGCTGTTTGCTTCTGTTCCAGTAGCCAGCTGTAAACTCTTGTCACTTTTTTTGCTTTGTCACAGCAGGCGGAGGTGGAATCGCTGTGCCAGCAGAGCCCCTGCTAATGTTTCATGTTATCATTACTAGATGTTGGTTGTCTTCCCTGTTGGTTCCCAGCCTTGCCAGTGCTTCTTTCACTAGGAAATGTAGATGGAACAGACCTGAGATCATCTTTTTTTTTTTTTTTCTTCTTTCTTCTATCTCCCATTTAAAATTGACTGTTTTATTTCTGTGGACCAGTCTCTCAGATTTCCAGTGCAGAGACTAAATGTTACAACTAAAACACTTACTGCTATGAGTAAGTTGACGTAAAGCACAGAGTAAATAAAAGTGTTGTGTCTTTCTGTTTTTAGTTTAGCTTTGGACATATCTGGGCTTCTGCCTCCAGCAAGAGCTGCTGTGCTGGCTGCAGTGTGCAGCAGCCAACTCTGGGCTTGTCAGGGATGCCTTTTGCTGCTGACAGCCCATCTTCTGTCCGTGTGTGACTTCGGTCCAGTTTTTGCTGTACTTGTGTCTCTTCTGACACTGCTCACTGCTCACCAGGCACAGACAGACCTGGTGTTCTCCCACTTCCCAGGTGATGGGAGCAGCGTGCCCAGGACCGACTCAGAATTGTTGTAAGGCTTTGACAGCTGCTGTGTTTGTGGGAATTTGCTCCTTTGTCAAGCAAGCTCAGAGATGTGACAGAGCATGGGGAGGGGGGGGTTGGGAGCACTAGGTGAAGGCTCTTCTCCCAGAATTTTCTGCTGCTGAGATATTCTGGTGGGAGTAGAGAGCAGATATTTGTGTGGCATGGAGGTATTTCTGAGGCAGTGCTTTACATCTTGTGTGATTCAAAGGGATAAACAACAATCCGGGAGTTTTGATGGAGAGCCAAATATTCTTATGGTATTTAATATTACATTTTGTTTATTTTTGTTTGTTGGCTTTTGTTCTTATGGGTTTTACTGCAACTAAGAGTCTACAGGGATTAAAAAAAGAAAGACATTGCTGTGGGTAGCATAACATCTGCAGTTACTTTAGACTGGGTGGCTTCAATGCAGGTCACTGCTGTGCTAAGAACTGAAGAGCAGTTTGGGAGAGGTTAGGGGGCTGCTTCTGTGGTTGTGGCTCTGGGTTTTTGGACTCTGGTCTGATGCAGTCAGTCCATCCTCGAGTCTCACTCCTGGGGTGCTGGTGCAGGTAATGCATGCTCTGGTGGCTCTGAGTCCTTTTGCTGCAGCTTACGGAGGGTTTTTCGTTAGCAGCCTTTTAATCAGAAGGAAACGTCTTTGAGGAGCCAGTGAGGCTTCGAGGAGTGCCTGAAGTGACTTGCTCTGAGCTCTGTGTGATGAGTCTTATTTATTAAATAAATAAAGGTAGGGACTTGCATATAGCCAGATAAGCACATTCTAAAGCAGAGTAAGGAGAATTACTCAGTTGTGATATTGTTTACATTTTTAGAAGTTTTGTGTGGGTTCAGCTTGTTTGAGTTTCCAGTTGCAAGTATTCTTGAAATGATTTATGAGCAGATTTTTATCAATAACTTGGTGCAAAGGAGGCCTCTATTTACAGAGCTGTGGTAACTGTGATTTAAATGGTTCAGATTGGTGACTCACCTGAGCAAATGCAGAAAGCACTCTTTGGACTTCAGCTGGAGCACGTGAAGGTGGATGTGAGAGGGAGATTTCAACTATTAGGAACTGGATATCTAAAACATTGGGATGACTTTGTAAGTTCTTATAATCAAGGCGTGATCTGGGAACTGTTCATGTATCAAGATACTGCTCTAAGGTTGGGAGTCCATGTATTGTGCTTGTGTAACAGTACCTGCATGCTTCTTTAATGTTTGCATTTATTTCACTGCCTGTGACCAGTGAGCTGGGTGAGACTCACTGTGAGTGGTCCAAGCATTGGGTGAGATATTCCCACCAGGATTAGTTGGAGCAAATGCATGCTGATTTTTGTAGAAAGAAAAGACTTTTTTTCCTTGGGCATGGGATACGTGTTGAATATAGGAGCAGCTAGCCGTATTTCTTCTGGTTTGTTTGTGCTCAGATAGCTTTGTGTTGAGGTAGGGATCGTGAAACTGATTAATAAGTTGAAAAGATGAGAAATTGGAGCTGGTCTAATTAAAAGTTATTAGATGGGTGGAGTATTTTTACTCAGACCCAAGAATTGTAAGGGAAAGTGATTATGAAGGATGTTTGCAGTCTAGTTCACTACAAAGGTGCACTGACAGTTGGAGCTTGCTGAATTTCATCATTTGAGCAGATTCAGTGTTTCTAGGCTGCTTTGGAAACCATCAGAGTGAGATGGTTGTCCTTCAGCCAGCGTTGGCCATTGGCACTGCTGGCAGCTGTACAGTGTGTTCCTAGCAAAGGGAGCCAGTAGCTGGAAGGGTGCTGGGGACACAATGTGCCAAAAAGACAGCCAGAATAGCCTGCTCTTTTCTTATAGCAGCTGGTTGGAATAACGGCGAGCATTGATGCATTCATTGCATGCTTCTCTACTGCAGGTTGACCTGAGAGTCTTGCTGGTGTCTCCAGTGACTGTGCTGGCTCTTGCTGAACCCTGAACAAAATGGAGGCTAGGTGCCCAGGGAGTGAATGTGGCTGTAGTAGCACTCATTTAATCAATGGCTTTTGGGATGTAATTGGGAATGTTGGTGGATGGCCATCAAAAGGCTGCTCTGGTCCTCAAAGTGCCACTACCAGTGTGACCTCTCACAAAGGAGGGCATCTTCCTGCTGCCTTCTGTGCACCTACTAAAAACCTTCCTGGCAGCAAGTGAAGAACAAGTGCTGAGTATCACTGAGTTTTCCTCTTGACCCTGAGGTTGCAGGTGCAGGCTGGTGCTGCTGGAGCCTGGGGCTTCCCAGGTGTGTGGGCTGGGAGCTGCTTCTGACCTGCCCAGGTGTGTGGCTCTGTGCCATCATCTCACTTGAGATGGAATTGGGCTAGATCAACTTGTACTTGGCTAGGAAAGGTTTAAGAACAATCAAATTAGCCTGTGCTTTACAGATGTAAATCTAGGATCCTATTGATTAGCGAGGTGGGGAGTTCTAGTTGTGCAAGCAGATTATTCTGTTATTCCTCTGCTGTTTTGTCCGTCCAGGAGATATGTGTGTTTGATTTATGGAGAGAGTAAAATGTGATTCAGAGCTCTTAAAGAACAGGAATCCTATATCAGTTTTCTTCTCCCCGCTTCTTGCAGCACGATCATCCATCAGTGTGAGCTAGAAGCAGTGTGGTGCTCCAGATGGGGCTGAGCCCAGAGCCTGGCCCCCCAAAGCCCCGAGTGAATCAGACAGAAACTCTTTGTTAGCATTAGCTGCCAAGCCAGTTCTCTTGCTTTTTTGAAAGCTGCATGAGTCATGTGGTTTCTTATTGGTTTAGAGAAAAACAATTTTTCCCTGTTTTTGCAAAATGCCGCTCTTCTAATGCATTCAGTGCTGTTTGATTAGTGTCCTTGGTTGCATTTTTACATTCATTCCTGTATGCATGAGATGCAGTTTCAGGGGAAGTGCCACACGTTTCCTATTTCTGCAGTAGCCTTGCTGTTGTGGAAAAGAGGTGTTTGTGGGTCAAACTACAGCTCTTAGCAGGTAATTCTTCTCTCTGGCTGCTATTTCTAAGGAAGCAGAACAAGCTCCTCAGGGATTATTTGCCTGTGGATCCCTGCTTTTATAGTTTTTGCTGTTGGAGACAGCTTGAAGGGCCAAGAGACAAATAAGGCGATGGCAAGCAGAAACAAATTGAGTAAGGTTTGATGTGTTAAAATCTTAAAATGCCCTCTTCCTCCCTTCCCCTGTCTACAAGCCTTCCTGAGAGCACAAAACAGGAATCTTGATTGTTTTTTTTTTTTTTTTCCCTGGGAGAAATACAGGGGAGGAAGAGCAGTAGGAAATGGAAGTTCTTCCCATCGCCCCACTGCCGCCTTGCTTCAGGCTCTTGGCTCTGCATCATCAGCTCTGTATTGCAATGAATAGTGTCTTGCAGGGGCCATTTTTTTGCTAACTGTTTCCTCAGTAGTGTGATAGAAGTTTTATTGTGTTGAACTTGATTTTTATAGTCCATGGAAATGACTATTAAAATATAGCCGTGACATTAAGCTCGCTGCTGCGGAAATGCTCAGGGAAAGGCACCCTCTTCACAAAAATATGTTTGGTGAGATAGAGACCTGCAATAGCAAGGGGAAAAACGTGGGGAAATGGGACTGACGCTTCAGGCATCCTCGAGTGGAGCTACAGGAGTGCTGTGTGGGCTGTGTTTGTCAGAATCCTCATGCAGATGAAACGTTCTTCTGTCTGGATTTTGTGCAGCACCAGCAGAGAGCTGAAAAAGGTATTGTCATAAAAACCTCTGCTTCATCCCATAAGCAGCAGGTGCTGGGGAACTGAGCATCCACTGCCAGCCCTATACCCAGCTTGTATGAAAAGTGATGTGCCCAACAATTTGGGAAGTTACATGCCCTGCCTGAGCACCAGATTGGTAGCTTGAGATTCAGTGTCTGCAAACTTTGGCAATGGGAGTTTGTGCTGTTCTGGCCTGGAAAGGACCAGAGGGCTTTGCACCTCACTCTGATGCAGTCTCTCTCGTGAACTGTTTTTAAAATGGAGGTCGTTGCATTTGGGGATGCATGCACCTGATTCTGTGATTGGAAAGGTGATTGTGAACTGCACTGCTCCATTTGGGACCTTCTCCAAGGCTGTGGGCACTGCTGGCTGAAGTTGATGCCGTTGCCCTCCTGTGCTTGGCCACAAGGTCTTGCTTTCTCTGTTTTCTCTTCGCTGTATGATTTTTTTTTTTTTCTCTTGGTTATCACTGAAGAAATGCCTGCTTGGGTCACTGATCTTTTGTGCAGCCTCATTCTGATTAACTGGCCTCTGTTGACTCCTGGCTGGCTCGTACGCACTGCATCTGTGCCAGCACTGACCGTAAGCTGCACGAGTTCTTCCATCCGGTGTTTAACTCATTTCCTCCTTCCTCTTCCTCGGTGTGTATTTCGATGTGTTTTAGGAACAACAATACCAAAGGTTTTGCAAAGATTTTGGGTAGAAGCCATTTCAGGTTGCAGCTGTTAAAGGCACAGAGGTCCTTCAGGTGCACTGTGGCAGGGATGGAACAGTGCGTGGTTGCATTTTGTCATTGCTTTCTGTAAGAACGTGGCCAGTTGACCACCATAGTGAGAGCCAAGCTATTGCTTTTAGCGGAGAAGTACAGGAAAATCAGGGGAACGTCAAAACTGTGATTCTGGGTTAGCAGAAGACAAATGCCAAGGCATCTATCTGCCTCTTGACAATCTTTTGTGCTTGTAGAAGTCAGAATTTTCCTGACTACAAATGCCAGCATAGAAGAGTTTGGGTGGTGTGATTATTGCATGTCATGTGTTTCAGTTAAGGGACTTTTTAATACTAAAAATTAATTTAAATGTTCTTGGTTGTCCTTTATGTTACCTATGCAGTATGCCACATTATTAATACTGCAGTTGATGGTGATCTCTTTTTTTTTTTTTTTTTTTTTTTTTTAAAAACACTATTTTTGACTTCATATCCTCAGCACTTACTGGTTGAAGCATTCAGAGTGCAGATTAATTTGCAAAGAAGAGGAGGGAGAAGGTTGGTAATAGTTGGCATCTTCATCAGCTCCCTTAGAACAAGTGTCTGTCTTCAGAGGTGAGAGGAGCAAAAGCCAGAATTTGAATGACTCTTAGGTAGGTCTAGGACTCCATTTTATTTTATTTCTCATTCACGTGGAAGGAAGCGAGCATCTTGTTCTCTCCTATGTGAGCTCTGCCTGGAGGATGCAGCAGCACAGTGCTTACACTTCTGGAAGGCAAAATGACTTCAGTTTGTTATTTTTTCTTTTTCTTTTATTTTTTCCTGGATTTACAAAGTCTCTTCAGCTTACTAATTCATGCTGGGTAGTGATAAGAGACCAGATGTGTTGCAAAACATCTTGCTCCCCTGTGCTGCCATCTGTTCCACAACCTGACTTAGTGCTTAGTGATGCTTACAGCTTGGGTGGCCCTTGGCTTGCTCAGCCAGTGTGCTCAGATTCACCTCTAAATTCAGTGTGTTCCTGTGCAAATTGACTGGTTTGTTGCAGTTTGGATGACAAAACAACTGAAGTACTGAGAACTATGATCTCAGCTTGGAGAAACCAGGGGTGAGAATGCAGAGGGTGACTTTAGTGACTTGGGAAGGTCTGTGCTTGGTTGCCCTACAGATGAGGCAGTCATCCTTAGCAAAGCTTAGGTGCAGATCCTGGTCTGTGAATTTATGTTCTTTGTTTCTTCATTACCCTCTGTTGTGATAATTGGAAACATTTCAGGGTAGGTAATGGGGATCTAAGGAGTCACTATAACATGGAAATCCAACACTTCTGTTTAGATAAAAAGGAAGAAAGTCTTCAGGTTTCTGATGTTCTTTCAGTGGTAAAGATTTGCAGTAGGCATTGCTTCTATCTCTGGTTTCGATTTGCTTTTATGAGTAAGCATTATTAATGTGTGTTGGATTTTTTTTTAAAGATGCGATCAAATAAAGCTTGATAATATGTTAAATGTGTTTTTTTTTTTTCTTTCCAGAGAATAGAGTTTAATGCAGGCTTTAATGCAAAATATTCTAGGTAATATTACGTGGTAACTTTTTCATGGTATCTTAAGCAACCTCAGCTTTCATACAGAGAAAAGCTTTCTCAGTATACACTGATGTTACCTTTGTTTGCTTTTTACTGCTTTTCCTCTTTCACCTCTCTTTCATTCTTCTGGTCTTGCACTCTTCATTTCTCTAATGCGCGTAGATTGATGAATGCAGTCCTGTAGAGGTGTTTGTTTTATATTCTTCAGTAATAAGTGGGTTTTAGTGCAATTACTGTAATGCCCTATTCATTGTTCCTTTCTTTATCAACTCCTGGAGTTAAAAATTGGTGCTTTCTGTGCCCACACTAATCCCTTTGCTTTTGACATTTCAGTACTTTTGTGTAGATCTGCTTCTTTCCTGCCTTGAAAGGGGGAGGCTGGGTGAGAGCAGTGATTGCTACCAGCTGCTTGGTCATCGTGGCTGGGAACTCAGCTGATGAGCACAAATATCTCTGGTGCAGAAACGTAGCTGTCCTAAGCAGAGAACAGCAGTGTGCAAAGGAGAGGTGCTTCAGGATGCTTTCTGTCACTTGTGACTTCACATTCTTTTTGCTTGTGCTTTTCCTGCCGCTTTGGTTCTGGTCATTGAATCCCAGAGCTGGAACTCCGAACAGGCTGACACAGATAACTGATTTGCTGAATACTGCTCTGTGTTCACGTCAGCCTAGTAACTGAATCCATCCACTGCTCCTTTTGATCAGCTGTTCCTTACTCATTGTCAGCATGCGCTCTGAAATCCCTGCTTTCCTGTCATGGTGAGGTGTGGGTTGCTTTGGCTTTTATAAGCAGGGTAGGTGTAAGGCTGCAGCTGAAACAGTCTGTTTGTGAGTCAGTACAGCAGTGCCCATCACAGGGAGTGATGAGTGTGGTCCATAGGTATGATCTTGCAAATACAGTAGACTCCTTTAACTCTAGGTGAAATCATAGCTAATGATGCCTGGAACTGGGAAAGAAAGCTCGTCAGTTCTTTCTCTGTAATTTTGAGAAAACGTTGCTCTCTTCTACACAGTAACCTTATAAATGTAATTAGAAAATGGTGGTCAGATACAGATGATACCTGATACTTCATCTCTTCTGCAGAGCATTCTCCAGACTGGGGGAAGTGGCAGAAATGCTTGAGCAGACGTTGGTGGTGTTTCTGTGGATGGGCAGCGTGCTGGTTGAGCCAGAAAGCAGCATCCTTCTTGAGCTCATGACTTGTGGTATCTTTTGGCCATCACTTCTTTCTCTAGTGTGCAGAGATTGCATTGTGAATAGTATTGTTATAAGGAGGGGAAGTGTTTATAGGAATAGTTTATAGCTTGCAATAGGAAAAATGCTTGACTGTGCCTCTTTGATTGTGCCATGCCCAATGTGAAAGAACACTGGAGCACTGAATTAGTCTGTGTTAACCATGAGATTAACTTGCTTGCGCTGGGTCTTAGCTATGCATCTTTGGGTACTAAAGTATCCATGTTCCTAGCTTGTGAGTTGTAGCAAAGATATGTATATTTTTTTTTAAGCTGATTTATTGGCTACATAATTCCTTTTTGAAAATACTGGGCCTTGATCCATAATTCAGTCATGCCTCTGTATGTTGTTGACCAGACAAGGCACACATGTACCAGTTTTGTGCTTTATTCCTCTGTTTTTTCTTTTCCTTTAGTTAAAGTGTTGTTGTTAGCTCCAATCTGACATTTGATCTGTCATAACAACTTTTGATGTCACTGCATAAAGAATCCCCCATGCTGGGGGTTATCTTCTGGCTTTCATAGGAGTATGCAGTAGCTCAAACCTCGTTTTGCAGTCACAGGGGTGGAATGTGCTTTATAGTTATTCTGGTTGTTTGTTTCATCATCTATGAATGCTGCTGCAAGCCAATTTTTATTATTTTGAAATAAGCCTTCCTTCTTTGGCCACCACTCGTTGCTCAGCTGGGGTCAGTGGGAGCTGTCATGGGTAGTAATTACTGCTCAATGGCTGCTTGTCATCTTCAGTCAAGAGAATTGGTCATTACAGTGAAGTTCATGTTACGTGACCCTCCTCATTGTGACAGACACCAGTTAGCACTCGGATATAAATTTTAATGTCTTTTATTCACGGTTGCCTTTGATCCTTAGTGTTATTCAGTTTAAGTGTTGGAGAAATGGTTTGCTGAAGTGCGAGCTTGCTGCAGAACTGTTTTTAGTCTGTCACAATGTGAACTTCTACTGGTTTGGGTGTTTGGTGCTACATGGTGAGATTGCTCATTAGGGTCTCCGAGATGAAAGATTCAGATGGGCTCATTCTGCACTTCGAGCACCCTCAGGTTCTCTTGAGTCTGGTGACAGCTGTGACATTCAAGAAATGTAAGTAAAGGCCAGAAGTTTGGATTTAAGCATCCAAACTCAGAAGAGTTCATGCTGTCTGATTAATTTAATCTTTCTGGTACTCCCAAAAACCCGACAGAAAAAAATTCCTGCTGAGTGTTATCAAACAGACTGTCCCTTGTGCTGCTGTTTAGGAAGCGTGCCATGTATTCATGGTTGTTAACATTCCTCTGCTCAGAACAGTTCAAAATGTTAATTTTTGTTAATGTTTTTTCACAGAACGCTCTCCTCCTGTAGAATAGCAATTATAGCTTTGAAATACTGTGTTCCAGATACCTGGCAGCCAAGGATTTATCTCGTTTTAATAATGGGAAAGTTAACAAAAACATTAAAACAGGAATAGCTAGCTTGGCTTGTTTTGATGTCAATAAAACTGTATCGCTTTCTAAAGCCCCCATTACATCCTGGTGATTATTAGTTTCTGCAATCCGCTTGCTCTTTATACGCTTTTACCTTCAAGTGTCCTTTCCTAAACTATGTAGGATCCTATGCTGCATATGTTTTGTCTTTCCTATTTCTATTGCTTTTTTTTGTACCTCTTTCATTCCGTATACCACCCAGGAAAGAACCAAGGACCCTCCTCACGTGTTCGATGTCAGGAACGTTGTATGGTGGGGTTCAGTACCTTCTGACCACATTTTGAATGTTGTATTTGTGTTGCTGACCTCCCTGCTGGCAGGGCTGCTCTGCTGGGCTCACCTGGAATAAAAGGCCTTGGGGGGAGCAGAGGTGGTGCCTGTCTGAGACCTCGCTGTTGTGTAAGGGTGGCTTTGTGCTTTCTGCTGTAGGTTTTTGCTTTGAAGGTTTTGTGGAAGTGCTTTGTGACCTGCAATGAGAATGTTACCTGTAGTTGTTGTCCTGTGAGCTGTTTTGGTTTAACTCTCTGTGAAGGTCTCGTGCGAGAGGGGCTGGGCTGATCTCAGTTACACCAGAGATGCATCTGCATCTTTCTATTCTGATAGTGGTAATGGCAGGGAGCAGCTGGAGCCTTTGTGGGCAGTGCTGCACAGCTCATATCCCTGGGAAATACAAGGGATGGCTGAAAGTGCAGAGATAACTTCGATGGAGGTAAAAAAAAAAGCATTATTGGAATCTGATCATTATGACAAATAACAAATCTCTGTGCTCTGAAAGCTCCCATCGTAAAGAAGAGATCTCTGTTCAGAGGAGCTCAGCCTTTTGTGTGCTGGAAATACAAGGCTAAGAAATCCGTAGCATCTCGAAGTGGACTATGAGTGAACCTCTCATTGGTCTGCTTTCATTATAGTTCATTGACGTCAGTCTCATGAAATGCTGGGCTTGTAGCCTTTGGTTGTGCAGATCCTACCAGGTATCAGAAGGCTTTGTCTCTTTCAGAGGGATTTCTTCCATGAGGAACATAAAAACAAACAAAACCAAAGCATAGTTTTAGAGGCTGTAAGCTGTAACTGTTTTCTAGGAGTTTTTGGAATACCTTTTTCTTAATCAAACCTATTTTGCAGCTTATTTGTCAGATGAAGGCCCAGTGTTCTTCAAGCCATTCCTGATTTTAGCGCTTCTTTTGTGAAGTGTGGGGAGAAGTGGCCTTTCCTTTACTTTGCAGATGTTCTTCTGCAGATGACAATTCTAAAAAAACTTCCTTTTCTATCATTTCATAGAAAGCGAACTCTAAATAATTTCCCCCCCCCTTGAAACTTGAAGTTAGTGTTTGTAATGTCAGGTCACTGGCGAGTAGGGTGATGCATCTTTTCTACTTGAGTTATTTGCTGGCATATAAATCTGACTATTCAGTCTGACTTTCTTTCTTTATCTACAACAAAACAGTTTTTCTTCTTCTCAGAGTTTCTCCCGTCCAGAATTGAACTCTGAGAGGTATCAGCAGCCTGCAGGTCAATGGCTGTGAGGCATGAGCAGTTTCCAAAGCTTCCTTCCAGCATTTGCTGCATTCACTTGGCTTTAGTGTAAGCTGAAGGTGATCGTTCAGTGCTGCTTTAGGGCACATCAGCATGTGAGGCTTCCTGCAACACACTGACACAAAGTACTGGGAAACAGACAGGTTCAAAAAAATTAATTGAATGTATTGTTATGAAGAAGCAAAGCATTGTAAGTAGGTTCAGAGGCTAACTTTGAACAGTGTGCGTGTGCCGTTTGAGATCTGCTCTAAGGGAACATGCTGTTGGATTGAGGAACTTGACCAAACGTACCCAGAAGCTGCACAAGGAGACTGAATGTAGCAATAATGAATAATAATAATGGTGTGGAGAAGTAACGGTCTTGAAAGCTGTGTTGCCTTGCATGTGCTAACTGCCTTGTTTTCTCTGTCTAGCTCTTTACAATTACGATGCGAGGGGACCAGATGAACTTTCCTTACAGATAGGAGACACTGTGCACATATTAGAAACATATGAAGGTAAGCTTGCAAAACGTGCATTGTCCAAACATTGTTTTTACAACTGCTTTTCTGTTTGTGACTTCATCATCCCATATTACCAGGTAATGAATTACTTGCTTTCTTGCAAAGGGACGAAACGCTTTGTTTTTAATGAGCACAGAATTAACCAATGCTAGATGTGAACGAAGAAGCGTGTGGTCGATACCTGGTGAATAACCACCTCCTTTCCTATGAAAGATGGATGTTCTCACAGCTTTATTTGTATGGATCGATTGCAGCATCTGTCCTACGTTTAGAGAAATGATAGATGTTTTTGGATACCCTTGGGTAATGCGAAGGCACCTGCTGCTAAAAGAAGTTTAATCTGAATTTGAAAGTCACCGGGGTCCTAAATTATTTATGTCTCTCTTGTGAGGTTGGATACATGTGCTACAGTGCTATGACCGATTTCAGGCTTTCAGATGCTTTGCTTGTTTTGATATGGAATGGTACAGGCACTAGGCACAGCAAAATCCTTCCTCCTTGATGTGTGAAAAAGGGGATCGGGATGCTGTGTTTGATAGTCAACAGAATGTGAAAGTTGTCAGAACACTTTTCTGCTCTTCCTTGATCCAGTAGCAAGCCAAATAAAATCTATCTCTTTCATTATATCCTAGGCTGTAAATTGTGTAGCCTGCTGCAGACTGGAGAGATACAAGCAACGTATAAACACTACTTTTCTGAAAGAGAAGGCAGGCACTGGAATGGGCTGCCCAGGGAGGTGGTGGAGTCACCGACCCTGCAGGTGTTCAGGGACATTTGGATTTTGTGTTGAGGGATGTGGTTTAGTGAGAGCAAATGGTGATAGGTGGATGGTTGGACTGGATGATCTGCAAGGTCTTTTCCAACCTTGGTGATTCTGTGATATAACTAAACTTTGCAAATGCCTTTTGGTTGCTGTTTTGAATGCCTTTGTTTCTAGACATTGATCTTTTGGTCCGAGTGCTAAGTTAGTTTTAGATATTGATTTAATCAGATTTTTTTTTATAGTTACATCTACTGAAACAGTGTTATTTCAACAGATGTAACAAGCTTGGTTCATCATTACGTGCAAATTAATTTTCTCTTTGTTTCTGGGTTGGCATTTTCCTGTAAGATTCAGGTTGCCACTGGAATGTCAGGTTTGACTATGCAAAGTCATTTTTCTGTTATATGAAGTTATATGATTTTTTTTTTTTTGCATTAGTTGTTATTAAAAGTAGAAAGATTTAAATATTAAGCAGATTTGTATTTTTGTGTATCTAAATTGATTTACTTAATGAATGTGGGAGAAACACTGAGTCCTGCATAGGGAGCATGAAACCATGTCAAATTGTGACTGCTGGTAACATAATGGGATGGTGGAGATGACTTGCTTTTCCCCTTCGACTCAAATAACAGAAAGACCTTTGTGCTCTCAGCTCATGGTTTTGGGCTTTTGACATCTTTGTGTGACTGGGATGAGTTTACATTAAAAGAAGTGCAAATAAATTAATGTTCTGCCAAGCATTTTGTACAGTAGTTACTCATTACTTCCCCGCTGTGATGAGAAATTGAGCTGCTGTAGTTCTTACCTCTCTTCTTCACATAGCTGCCATTATTGGGTAATTATTTGAGCTCTTTGATCTTCGAGTTCCTTCCCAGAGCCTTTGGGAGGATTGCCTCAGGAGAGCTGCCTTGGTGTCTGCAGGTGCCCCGTGTCCAGCTGTGCTCACACACCTACCTGGAGGGCTGCTGGATGTGGGGCTGTGTCTTGGAAGCAGTGGCTTGGTAGGGTTTGGCAAGCAGTGGGGTTGTAACTGCTGCCTTCTCTAAATCCCCTTTGTCATAAAGAAGAGCTTACAGCAGGTTTTTGCTGTAAGACCAGCTGGACTAATGTTGAATTTTGTACTGGATTGGGTTGCTACTGTGGACTCTGCTTATATGTGCTTCAAATGGTACTTGCAGGTTTTAAAAAAAAAAAAAAAAAAAGAGAACTTCAGAATTTAATTTTAGTACTGAAACATTCTCATCTTTTAAAATTTAGTCAGAACAGTGTACTTGCTCTCTGAAGTGCTGAACCAATTTTTACAGGTATTTTCCACTTGCAGTTTCAGTGAAGTTTGAGGCTTGCTGCAAGCAGCTGCTGTTTGTATCGAGGTGATGGGATTGGTGATGTGTGTGCTTTCCACTGTTAAACTGGAATGTTTCTGCTCTTCAAGGACCCAAAGGAAAGATGAAGCTCCTTTCTAACAACAATTGAGAGAATAATGGATCTTTAAAGTCAAATTACTGTTATTATTTCAGGTTGAATTGCAGAAAATTTCATTTTTCCATTTGAAAATTTCCTGGTGCGCTTCTTAATGTGAACTTTGCAGGAAAAGCTGGATGATAGCAGAGCCATGTGCCTTGATAAATAGCATTCATGTGTCAGGAAGGAAGGGTTGCTTTTTCAAGTAATATCCCTAAACAGATATTTGCTGCATTCTGAACTAGCACATGCCTTATTTTTGTTGTCTGTCTTCTGTTTCTTTATATAATTGGGTAGAAATTAAAATGGAGATGTGATCAATAAGTAAGATTTATTTATTAAGGAGAAAGGCTATTAGATATAGCAGTAAATAAGCTTCAAAACAAAGTGTTTATATTTGAGCAGCTGCTCATTTCTAGAGCTGCTGTAGAAAGGTGTAGTTTGGGTTCCAAAATAGGCAGTTTAAAATAATATTTAGTTATTGTGTACTGTTCTTTATTTATATATCTTATTTTCTTTTTTAAATGTAATTAATACCTATCCTGGGTAAATGCATAGCAAGTGTCAAGAACAGTGCTGGCCAAGGGTTTCCTGTGCCTTTTGCAGGTGCCTCCCTTTTCTTGGACATTTACTTGGATGGGTACTTCCAGCCACTGTATCCCATAGTATTTTGCAGGGAGAGGCTCAAAACCCTGTCATGTGCAGCTAAGCCACTTAAATGCCCACAGCAATTTAGAAAACGTTTATGACATCAGCCTGTTTTCCTCTCACTGATGTTTTGTGTGAAGCCGAATTTGCTGTAAATAGACCAAGGAGGATCCGAAATTGTTTGCTGGATTCTGCAGGTCAATGTTTGACATCAGATATTTGTTCTCTTTTCCATCAGGTTTTCTTTTTTTCACTTGTTTTGGACCTCCAAAGTGCCAGAGGTTACAAATGCTGGGAGTAAAATGAGGCAGGGCCACTCCATAGGTGAGAACAGCTTTGTGATGCCTTTGCACCCACGTGTCACTGCCTGCCCTGCCCTCGCTGTATTTGGTGCAGGAGATGGGGAGGCAGCTGCCTGCATCCGTGCTTCTGCTATGAAAGGGGAATTGAGAACTTGAAGAGACATTATATTTTGGGTTAGTTAGAGATGGCTTCTCCATCTCAGCCGTGTCCTGGTTCAGGCAGCAGGATGGGTTGGGAAAAGAGGTGGCAGAGGTAGAGCTGTGTGGCTGAGGGGCCCACAGTGGTGGCTGTGGCAGGGCGATGGAGCTCATCAGTTTGGGCCTTGTCCCCACATGGGCACAGAGGACAATGGTCTGGGGCAGTGAGAAGATAATGAATCCACTCTCCAGTGGCATATGGTGAACAGGCTGAAAAATCCTCCGTGCTTGAGACTTCAGTTTGTATTCCTTATCCTGGAGTGCAGATAAGGAATTTTGCTGTAAGAGCAGATGCTGTCTACCAGGCATCTTGGTTCATGTTTGTGTTTTTAGTTTTTGCAAACTTCCACAGGACCTCTGCCTGCTTTTCTGTTTTGTTTTGTGAGCTGTAAATCCTGAAACATTCTTCTCTTCTGAAGAGGTGACAAATGGCTGATCTTCAGTTGAAAACTTGAATTTGTTCAACGTAAACAGGTTTTAAAATCAAACGAACAGTAGGTA
This sequence comes from Lagopus leucura, assembly GCF_019238085.1. NCBI lineage: Eukaryota > Metazoa > Chordata > Aves > Galliformes > Phasianidae > Lagopus > Lagopus leucura. Next base: position 9,838,857 of record NW_024962256.1, read on the forward strand.
CCAGAAAGTTAATGCTCGTAAGTTGGTTTTGTTCATGTTGGTAAATCATGAATTAAAATGAAATGAATCTCAGTTTAATGCATTATGTGGAATACCATCTCTGTCACATAGAATTCCCCTTCAGTTTTCCCATCCTCCCCAACTTTATAGCTTTCAAAGGCTTTCTTTTGGCCAGGATGCTCACTGTGTGTTGGTGCAAACGAGGCAGGGGCTGCTGAGCTGGGAAGGAGCAACTGCTGGGAGGCGTAAGGTTTTAATGCTGTCTCCTCTTTTTCCCCCAGGTTGGTACAGGGGTTACACACTGAGGAAGAAATCCAAGAAGGTGAGTGCTGCTTGCTTTTCTGTGTGACATGGCATGGTGCCTTTGGGGATCTGCTCTGAACACAGATCTTTCCGTGTCGTGTTGCTGCGTGGCAGTGATCTCTGGGAACTGGGCTACTGGACTAAATGGGAATATTTCAAATTAACTGGAACTTACTGTAATGAGACCTAGAAACTTACTTGTGTATCTATTTTTTTTTCTCCTGAATTTAAGTGTATGCATACGCAGTTACTTCAGATAGCTTGATGTGCATTAGCTTGTGCTCTGCAATAACATGTGTGCCAGAGCCTTCACCTCTGTAAAACTTAAGAGCTTCACATCTCAGCTGATCTGCTTGCAGGCTGACAGTTTGCTGTCTGTTAAATAACACATTACCTGTACAGTGCAATTGCGTCTTGGAAAGCGATGAGATCTACATTGTGATTTTTCAGTCATTCTCCATGAGGGGGGCAGTAATCTCCTGCAGTGCAATTTAGCCTGGTTGTTCAGCTTGAAGCGTGCATGAAGTGCTGCTGTTTATAGCAGCTTTTCTGAAATAAAAAGTAAGGAAACAGCATAAATGCTGCTCGTAATGTTGCATTTTATTTTTATTTTTTGGCTTAACTTTATAGCAGTCATTAACCAGAATTACACAACTTTTATCTGTGTATTTTTTTTTTTTTAAGTTTTAAATTAAAACACTTAAAATTTGCATGTCTGCATGCAGAGCTGTTGTTTCTGAGTCTCTGAAAGTACCGAGTTAGCTCTGTGGTTCATCCCACCCATTTCCTAACCAAGCCTGGTCTGTGTTTATTTCTACTCTATTTTAATACTTTCTTTTTTCAGAGATGTGCTAAATTTCTTACAAATCATATTTAGTGAGCATGCCCCATTCAGCCTGTGCAGAAAGGATGCATTCCTCTTGGCTTAAATTGATTCCAGGTGTTGGTGTGTTTGTCCAACTGCAGCTAAACGTAGTAACTTCTCAAAGAAAACTTATTTTATGGTATTGTAGAATTGCAACCCTTAAAATGTGAAGCTTTGGTAGAATTCTTTTTAAAGGCAGTGGAAGACATGCTTGCCCATAGATGTTAAGAAGGATGAGTGTGCTCTTTCCCATCTGGGCAGCAGGTATCGTTGCTGGTATTGCTGTAATTGGTGTGTCTTGCTTGCATGCCAGACCTTCTGGTCATCACTGTGTTCCTCCTCTGGTGACCTACATGACCTGTGCCACCTTCTTTCTCCCCTGAAGCTGTTCTGCCCCCCTTGCTGGGTGGGTGGGTTTTGGTGGTGCTTGCTGGTTTCTTTTGCTTTTTGCTTGCTCCCTCCCTGACCTCTCTCCCCACGTATTCAAACAGGGTGTGCAGCTCAGAGCTCAGGCACTTCAGTGACTTCTACAGAGATTGTTTTTCATCCGTCTTTGCAAGAAACAGTTTTGCTTTAAGTTACTTTGAAGTAGACATAACTTTATGACATAAAATGAGCACTGCCGTTGAGCCTTGTTTGAGAGACTTCTGCTATGCTCTGCTGAGAGGGATGTAGGGAACAAAGCACAGATTGAGGAAGGAATTACTCAGCTTTCTAAGAATTGTTTTGCATTCCCAAACAGAAAATGGAACTGCTTGCACTATGAACAAGTTGGTGGGAAGTTATTTCCTCAGCTTGTCTTGAATTATATTTTTAAATATGATTTTATATTATTTTCCAATTATTACTTTTAGAATCTGGAGAGTAATTTAGAACTTTTTTTTATAAGAAAAGCACCACTTCTTTTGCAGTACTGTCTGCTGCGGAGTTTTTTGGCTTGTCATAATAGCAATACATTGATAAGAGACAGTACTGTATGTCAGCTATGGTGGTGATGTGGGATGGCTGTGTTCTGCATGTGCATGCACTTAAATGGAAGTCATGCACTCGAGCCCACTGTGCACGGTCCAACCATCAGCCCATCACCACCATGATCACTAAATGTAGCAGCACCTCTTAGTCTCCGTCGTGTGATGTAGGTGAATTCAGTGGTAGAATCTTTCAGCCGTGCTTTCTCTGTTTAGTATGTCCAGCTCGTAACATCTGGGTGCTCCAAAATGCTGAGTATCTATTTGCTAAGGTTGCAGTAACACTTCATCAGGTGGTCATGTGTTAAAACATTTAAATGTATGTTTAAAATAAAATATTCTGATACTTAAAAGGGTGTAATGGCTCTGTGAGGTCCTGGTGGTGTATCTTGGTGGGTTGTTAGGTGATAAATGTATTATGTGCAACACTAATTTTTTTTTCCTCTCCCTCCCTCTCAAAGGGCATATTTCCTGCCTCCTATATTCACCTTAAGGAAGCAATAGTCGAAGGAAAAGGGTGAGTTTCATTTGAAAAGATCACAAAAAATCCATTTTTCTATTTGCGTAGATGTAATTTTAGTGCGTTATCAGATACCTTGCACTTGTTTTCTGCTTGTTAAGGAGCTCGTGCCAGCAGTGTGTGTTTGTGCAGCAGCAGAGGGGCTGCTGCCAGTGCTGCCATCCCTGACTGCATCTTCACAAAGTCGAGCTGCTCTGCATGGATGCGAAAGCTGAAATCAATTGATAATTGATTCATTTTCTTTGTAGCTTTTATGGCTCCCTTGACACGTAGATGAACTTCTACTTTAGATGAACTTCTTCCAGTCCACCTCTGTTTTAATTCCTGATTTCAGTTATCACAGCTTTGTTTATCTTTTGACCTTCAAATCCTACCGCTTCTGTCTGATGTACTAAAAGAGGCTTTTGATGTGAGATACCTTCCTCTTTAGACAGATGAAGTTTCAGGCACTGAATCTGCCCCTGCAGTAAGTCTTGTAAACTGGACCCCTCACTGAAGCCATTGTCCAGACATCATTTCCAATCTCCTTGAGAAGTTTCCTGCCTTCCTGGAGCACTGCTGTGCAGTGAGAGATGGTTTGTTTTGTGATGCTCCTGTTTCCCTTATCTGATGTGGCTGTAGATAGTTGGGGCTGGTTTTCCTTTAGTTGCTATTAAAGCTCAGATCCTTACATATCAGAGCAGTATTCCTGGCTGTGCGTGTTAAAATTCATAACATTGGTATAAAAAATTCCTTAAAAAGCTGGGAAAAATAACGGGAATCAGAAAAACTCAAAATTAATAAATGATTAGCTAGGTATGAAACGGAGTGTAACAGGATTAAGCTATTTTATTCCTTTGTGCCCGATTTATTTTTATACACTATTAAATATGTAAATGATAAAAACACTAATCATATGATTGCTGCATAATGACAACTTTCTTGCTGATTAGAAAACTACTTTTAAGTACACTACTTTAGAAATATTAAAAGGCCTGGCTGCTGTTCTGTACTTGGATGGCACAGTTTTAAAACCAGACAGAAACGTATTGGTAATGACCTGCATGCCCCGTTTTCTTTGTAAGACCAATAATTTGGAAAACAATTAGACATTAGTGTTATGCTATTGCACGTGCTGCATATCTGGCTTTCATCTTGGTTGCTCCTTGTAACATCAGCCTCTCAATAACATCTGGTACCATGAGGTATGTATTGATGCACTGTGAGTATACACACAAGCAGGGAAAGCATGAGCCTGATAGCACAGCCTCAAGTCTCTGCTAGCTATCCTTCACGTCATGTGGTAGTAATGGCATGCTCTGCTTCCCCTCTTTGGGATGATATATTCTTGGTTCACTTCTAAACATGCAATCAGTGGTGTTCTTCTGAAGCCTGTCGTCGTTGGGCTGGTTTTGGAAATGACCACCAGTTCCTTTTAGAAACAGCTCTGCTGTCCTACCCGAAACTATTACTTAACTCAACCTTTTTTCGTTTAAGGCAACATGAAACCGTTATTCCCAACGAGCTGCCCCTGATTCAGGAGGTCACCACAACGCTGCGGGAGTGGTCCATAATATGGCGGCAGTTATACGTCGTAAGTAGCGGTTTGTAATCGCAGTATGATGTGGTGTGTGGGGAAGAAAGTGATGCCATGGAAGGTACAGGGAGAAGTGTGAAAAAAGAGGTAACGGATTGCCCCCTCTCTTAAGGTTTCTGAAGGCTGCTTTATGTGGAACAGCTCTTCAGCACTGTCTGTGTTAAGGCACAAAACTCTGAAGCGTGTTTGTATATTTTATGAATATTTTGTATTTCTTGTGCAGAGATGGCTCTGTGGAGTGATACCTTGTTCTAGTAATAACTTGGTGAGCAATTATGACTGACTAGACAGAAAATCCTTTTTTATGAAGTGTTATTATCCAGAATACACTGTTTTTAAAGGTATGCATTGGGCTTTCCTAATCTGCAGGCAACTGTGTTAAGCAGAGAAAAAATGTTCAGGCTGCTAGTCTTGGAGACATTCTTATATTTGATGCCAAATTCCTTGGTGTAAACCTCAACCTTATGGAAATTTATCAGTGTAGGCCTTGTGCTTGTCAGTGCTCTTGTACTTGATTGATTGCTTCAAATGTATTGACCCTACATTTAGACACTGCATGAAATAAATTACTTTTTTTCTTTCACACGTGCTTAAGTTCTAAGCACTTAAGAATACATCCTTGGTAACTTGTAGCAGTAAATAAGTTTTTCAAATGGATAAATAGAGCAGAATAATATCTGTGAAACAGCACAGGGGAGAAGTATCTATAAGGTGCAAGTAGCATTCAAACATACAGCTGTAAAAGCAGTTCCAATGTAAACCAGCAGCATGGTGTTGGATTTCAGGTATCCTGGCTCTGACTTCTCATGCTTTCTCTGTATAAGAGCATTAGGACTAAGTTGTGCCAATATTGAAGCGTTACTTTTAAAGTAGGGTTTAATGAGGAATATTTATCCCTTATAAATGTTCATTTGAAATCTTCAGTTGTACCAGGAGAGGCTATATAATGAGGAACGAATATTGTAATGTTATTGAGAACACAAGCTACTGCTAAAGACTACTGCTCTTAATACAGGAAAATTGAAGATGGCAGGAAATGAGAAATTCCCATTTTCATGTGCCTGTTTTATACTTGGTGTACTGTTAAAGGATATTTGAAGGTGGATAGAAACCGGAATTTCTGAGCAACTGACCTAAAGCCCATCAGTAGGGATTTTAAGTCTTGAGATGTTTTGAATCACAATCGTGAAAGTAAAGGTGAGATCAAAACCAGTCTGCTGGAAGTGATCCCGTGTTGCAGAAGATGAGATGGAGGACAGTGCGGCGTGTGAAGAGAAGTTTTATGTAAAGAGAGTTTTAATGTGAGATGATACTGGAGAGCTCGTGTGTTGAGGAGCAAGGGTGAAATCAATGGGCAGAGGTGAAATAGGAGGAGCAGAGTCTGCAGAGGGAGAAGCTGAGAGAGGCAAGATAGGAATTCTTGGGAAGGATCCTTAATATTTCCTTCAGCTATTACTACTGTGAATATAAAAGAGGGAAAATTAAAATGTCACCTTATTCAGCTGGTTGATCAGCAGTTCTGACCAGCTTGTGAGATTTGTATTGACGCTGAGTTCTGCTGCTCTGTGTGTTACTGATGGCAGGGTTACTGATGGCAGGGTTATACTCATTTTGGCATTGATGACCCCTTTTTTTGGATGTGTGTGACCAGACGTGATTGTGGTGCATGCACAGGGAGAAAAGAGCAGTGGGAAGAGTCACTGTTAGAAGTTTTCTTACCAGGACCTGTGTGTGCTTTCTGCAGTTGGAACTTTCCAGGAGTTACGAAGTTCTCCTAATGTAGGAGTTGCTTGTTCTATTATGTGTCGTGTCTCTGTGGCTGGGATTTGTTTGTGGGGAGGTGTTGGTCAGCTGTGGAATGCTGTAGTGCTTTTCTAAGAGCTTGGCATTGAGGAGCAGAGCTAACACAAGCAGTAGCCTCAGCTCGGTGGCAGGTGGGGATCCAGTCCCTCTGCTGGATGGGTAGAATGCTTGGCGAGTTTACTCATTGCCTTATCTCAAGTGTATCTGTTAGATTAAGTGCATGTGTTTATCTGGTGCTAAGAGGACTGGTGCTTTGAGATCCCTTTCTTTCAAAGGGGTTATGTTGTCTGGAGGTGACAGGTTTCAAACCACTCAGTTTACAGACTGGAGAGATCTGTGTTATCCACACGTTGCTTATCAAAGCTCATTAAATGACCACACTTACCCTTCAGCCCATAATTTGTATTTTTGGGTATCGAATAGGCATTTGGTGTTGATTTGCAGATGGTGGAGGAAGTGGCATGATCTTTGTCTCGCCAGTTTATGATTGCCTGCAGCACTGAAAATCATAAACCTCCTTCTCATTTGAATTTGTCTGCATTTAGCTTCCAGGCACAGGAGCGTGTTGTGTCTTTCTCTGCGACATTAAGGAGCTTTTAATAACTGGTATTTTCTCTGTGGAAGTTCTCACACTATAATCAAGTCAGCTTTTCGATGATCTGAGCAGACTGAAGCCTTTACATTTCACAGTTAGATATATTTTTTCACTGAGCCTTTCAGACGTGTTATTTTTCTGCACATTCTGCAGGTTTTCATTTTTCAGACATAGCAGCCTGTTTTAACTGCATGGTAATTATTTAATTATTCTGGTTGGTTTCAATCCAATAAGACCTGAGTGTAGTCTGAATGAAGGACAGGTATGCATAACCTGAACAGTTTGGTGATAAAGGGTGTTTAGAAAGGTGTCTTCTTCTGTAATGAGTTAATGGCTTGGCTAGATTTTGTGGGCTAGGAAGAGGGTTATAAAAAACATTGACTCAATGCCATTATCAAAACCATTATGACTTTAAGATGACTTAAACACAAACGTTTGTTTCTTTAGGTACCCAAAGCAGAGCATATGACTCCTTGTATTCAGTGTTCTATAGAGAGAGACATATGTATATATGAATGTGTGTGTATATATTTGTGTGTGTATACATAAATATGTGTATTCAGTGTGCTGTAGTTAGGCTCTATGTGAGAGCTAGTTGTAGACTTGTATGCTTTTAAATTCCTATCTTACAATTGTAATTCATTTTATGTACTTAAAGGATGTTCACTAGACTTCAGAATTAACCTGTACTCATTTTTTTTCCTCCAAACAGCAAGATAACAGGGAAATGTTTCGCAGTGTGCGGCACATGATATATGACCTTATTGAGTGGAGATCTCAAATACTGTCTGGGACTCTCCCCCAAGATGAGCTCAAAGAACTGAAAAAGAAGGTCACTGCCAAAATTGACTACGGAAACAGGTTTGTGAGCAGTATTTTCCAAGTGTTTGTGACGGAAAAGCAAACCAGCTTTGTATTACACATTAGCTGTCAATGATGTCTTGTAGTATCTTTATTCCCGTGTTTATGCAGATGGAATAATGGTATGTTAAAAGTCCTATTATAGCATGATAAAGAATGAAGTTGATACTTTAGTATAGAGCAAACTGCAATATGTAAAATAGGATCCTTATGTAACTCTTCCTTGCTTGCTGATGCAATCAGTTTGAGATTAGCATGAAGTTTTCTGTGTCTTTTTTAAGGTCAGTTAAAAAGCACAAGTATTTCTTCTCTTCAAGATGTCATTTGAACTCTTCTGCAGCATAAAAAATGTGACAGAGTATTTTGAGTACCAAGAGAACATTGTAGTACTGTCTCTGCACTAGAGACTGAAAAAGTGTTGTACAAACCAGTGTTTGAATCCCTGTGATGTAGATAACTCATCATATTTCAGCTATTGGTGCTTCATTCTTTGAGAGCTGTCAAACTTGTAGTATGGCCTTGGTCACAGAATGGCTTGGGTTGGAAGGGACCTCAGGGATCATGAAACTCCAACCCCCTGCCACATGCGGGGCCACCAACCTCCACATTTAATAGCAACCCAGGCTGCCCAGGGCCTTGAACACCTCCAGGGATGGACGGGGCATCCGCAGCCTCTCTGGGCAGCTGTTCCAGAGCCTCATCACTCTCATAGTAAAGAACTTCCCCATGACTTCCAAAAGCCACAATTTGAAATGAAACAATAAACCAATAAGCCCATTCAGTCAGTGCTTCTGCATGTATCATCCAGGACGTGGACTGCTGTACCCCAATAGACAGTTGCCCAGATGTTGTTGATATTGTTTGTTTGGCTACTGTATTTTACCATCTGTCTGAGGAGATGGTTAAAGTTACTCTGAATAACCTCCAGATGCTCAGTGTTCAAACACAGTAGAACATTTTGTGCCGTGCTTTATATTCATAATGTTCTAATGAACTAATTCAGTGATCAGAACATTCTCTGTAGAATATGGGAGAAAAGTGAATTTGAATTTCTAAATAAATGCTAACACCTGAATGGATCCTATATGCTTCTTAACGTACTCCTGTATCCACTTCAGTCTAAAATAAGCAAAAGCAATGATTTTGGTGTCATAGAATGGCCTGGGTTGAAAAGGACCGCAATGATAATCTGCTTCCAACCCCCTGCTGTGTGCAGGTCACCAACCAGCAGCCCAGGCTGCCCAGAGCCACATCCAGCCTGGCCTTGAATGCCTGCAGGGATGGGGCATCCACAGCCTCCTTGGGCAACCTGTGCCAGTGCCTCACCACCCTCTGGGGGAAAAACTTCCTCCTCATATCCAACCTCAACCTCCCCTGTCTCAGTTTAAAACCATTCCCCCTTCTCCTCTCACCATCCACCCTTGTAAACAGCTGTTCCACCTCCTCTTTATGCTCTCAAGTACTGGAAGTGGCCACATGCAGACAAGAAGACTTCATTATGCATTTTATAAATTTTTTCTGATCTAATCGTATTCTAACTTTTCCTGTTTTGTGAAATACTGATTTGTAAATAAGATATTCCTATAAATAAAGATGACAATTTTGCTGCATGTTGTCAAAATAACTGAGGAAGTGAGAAAGTACTTCTATGAAGTTGCATTTATATTGTTTGTCTGAAATTGGGTCAGATAATTTTGTTGCAAAAACATCTTTCTTGTTCAATTGCGAAAATCTGTAACTGGGACATTCAAGGAGAAATTTGTTTCTTTTTTTCTAAGCAACAATTGCAAGTTAAGGGATAAGACAAAGGAATTAAACCCAAGTGTACTTCACTTCTGTTCATTTGACTATCTGTGCATCCGTTCTTGTCCTGTTGGTGTGCTGTAGGCTATGGGTGATTGCTCCTGTGAATTCCTTTCCTCTCGTCCACTTGGTTGGGCTGCTGTCCCAAAACCATGTTTTTTGGCTGTTTTTCTGCTCCCCTTCAATGATGAAACCACTTCCTTCCTGAAAAGCTTGTTTGTGAGTTGCTTAGAGTACTTAGGATATTTAGGTGCACTTTGGAGCAGAGCTTAGGAGGTGTTTATTAATGACCTGCACTCTGTGGCTTGCTTGAGTGATATGTTCCCCCTTGTCAGGAGGGCAAGAAGTTCTCCACAGCTCATGCTCTTCAAGTGTTTCTGGGTCCTGTCCAAGGGGATTTACTCAGACAGTGAACCTTTCCATGGCTTCTCAGGTCCAGCAAGCTTGATTTAAGCTTAGTGATCAAAACATATCAAAGGCAAAGTTCCAGCAGCTCCATCATGAGAGATGACTATGTAATTAGAGGTGGTAGTGTTTGGGACCACTTTTATTGATGGGGAGATGAAGAGATAAGTCTTAGAGAAGCCAAACAGAGAAATAAGGTCAACTTAGACTCCAGTTTTCCTTATCCTTGATTTCACTGCCAGCACTGCAGTCCCATGGAAAAAGGTTGGACGTGGTTATGGCAAAAACCTTCCTTGCTGCAGAAGATAAACGTGGATGTTAACTGCCTGCTGACAGAAACCTGGCTTCTGCCTTGAATAAAGAGGGACATTTTGTGCCTTCGTGTATTTTGTGGATTTTCACTAAGCTGTGATTAATATGCTTTGGAGGAGAGTATAGAGTGGGAAGGAAAGAACTGACCAATTTGCATGTGGCATGAATGTAGATGTCTGCTCTGATCCATTTGACAGTTCCAACAAACAACTCCTGCAAATTCAGTTGTTTAAGAAACTGCTTCCCCAGCTGTTCTGCTCTTTCATGTACATCAGTTCTTCCTGTGCTGGTGGGGAAAAAGTGTCTTCCAGCTAGGGATGGTTATCTCCTGGGCTGGTAACATGTTAAATACTTTTACCAAGCATCAAATAATTATTTCTGTCACACGTCAGGAGCAAATGCTGTTAACAGTAAACACTTTGCAGGTGTTACTGAATTGTTTGAGTACTGTTATTCACAAGCATGTTTTGTTTCTGTTCAGGATTCTTGATTTAGATCTGGTCGTTAGAGATGAAGATGGTAATATTTTGGACCCGGAGCAGACGAGCACAATCAGCCTTTTTAGAGCACATGAAATAGCATCCAAGCAAGTGGAAGAGAGGTTGCTGGAGGAAAAAGTAAGAACTGCTGTGCAGCTGTGCCTTTTCCCTTTGAAACATAAGACTGTATCTTAACAAGATTACTGCTGCTGTTAGCATTGGTAATGAAAGATCTGATATGTTTATGAGGAGTTATCAGGTTTAAATATTTTATAAGTAGCAGCATCAGGGACTGTTTAACTGTTGTGGGTTTTTTTTTTCCTTTAAAAGACTTACTGAAATTTGCAGTAGTATCAGTAAATCAGCTGTGCTTGTAGGTTGATGTTGGAGATGCAGAGGAAGGGTATTTGTGTATGTTAGATTTTCCTGAGGGTTTGTTTTGGAGCATCGCACAGAATAGTGCTCCAGTGCTCCTAGGTTGTTGGGGTTTGTGTTTACCAAGAGTGAAAAACTTGTCTGTTGAAATACAGGGGGAAAACAGAAAGACTTTCCCAGCCTTAAACAGTAACCTTCTTTGCAATTCATATTTTAATTTTGATACTGCAAAACACTTCCTTTGTGAGGAGTCTTCCCAGTGTCAGTAGCAGGGGTTAATGGAGCACACTATTCCTGAGCAATTCCTCAGGAGTTTGGTAATGCAGAGTGAGGAGTTCTGTGTCCTCCTGAGTTGCAGTGGACCATATAAACTCACTTGCAGCACTCACCAAACTTGATGTAAAAAAAATCTAATGTAAAGAGAATTTAAACCATGCTATTTTTACATCCAGAGCTCTTTCACTGTCCCTGCTTAAACCAGTTTCCATGGTTGTTTCCTGTTTTTTGTTTTTTTGGGGGGTAAAAAGTATAGTATTAGAAACAATAATTCTGCCTAGATGTCCTGATGTACCATGACCTCTTCCCATAGCTCACTGTATTTTAAGAGGCTTGTAGTTTACTGTTGAACGTCAGCTGTTGATGCTGAGGCTCCAACTCATTACAGCAAAACCTGGAGAGGGATGGACTGAGCCCACTTCACTGCAGTTTGGTGCCAGTGAGAAGAGTTTCTCTGCTTCCAGTATCCTCCCTCCTATCTTTTTGTCCCATGTGTGCTCCTTCCTCCTGCCTGGATGAGGCATTCATGCAAAGTGCTGTGGAGCTAATGGATGAAGGGTGGGCTGGTTAGCTGTAGAGCAGCACTGCTGGCTCTCCTGGCTGTCTTGGTACATGCCATAGGAGAGCCAGAAGAGAACAAGTTTGCTTTTTTGCCAGGAGTGGCAAATCTTCTCCATTTGACTAGCTTCCTTTTTTAATAAGTGATTCAATGCTTCTTAATTTATTTTTATTTCATTTTTTTTTTTATTCCTTATGGAGCAGCTCTTGGAGATAGAATTTACAACAAACTGTATTTTCTGGATCTAATATAAACAAAGGCAGCAAGAGCAGGCTCACAACAGATAACTCCTTTTACTGTCTTAAAGGTTTCAGGAAGATTTTGTAACGGTTGGATATTTGTGAGGTTTCATTAAATTAAAGTTTCTTCTGTTCTTAAATTACAGTCTCAGAAACAGAATATCGATATCAACAGACAAGCTAAGTTTGCTGCCACTCCTTCGTTTGCTTTATTTGTAAATTTAAAAAATGTAGTCTGCAAAATAGGGGAAGATGCTGAAGTCCTCATGTCTCTCTATGATCCCCATGAATCAAAATTTATCAGGTTAGTGTACTCCTGAGCGTACTCCCTTCTCTGTTCTTCCTTAGTAGTGTGGTAGTTCTGCAGGATGGTGCAGGGCTTATGAAAGTCAAATTTCTGTGAAATGTGCAGGACGGGGTTATCTGGGAAGTAATGATGCAGCAGCACTTCAGTCGTATTCAGACAGCATCCGGCAAGTCCCTTTTTACCCTGGGTACATTTCAGGGTCGTGCTGTTCCTTATCACACTGTGTCTTCAGTTCCTCAAGTGCAGAGCTTAAATGAGACATGAACACACCTGCAAGGCTGCGTGTGCTTTCTTGGCAGCAGCACTGACAGCACTGTGAGCCGTTCCTGCACCCCCTGCTTCCTTGCAGAAATCTGTACACCGCCTTGCTGAAGAGCTGCTTTCCTTTATGAACGATGCATGCAAAAGAAAATGGCAGCTGTCTACTAAGTAAATATTAATTTGATTAGCGTAGATAGATCGGGCTGAAGATATTCTTCTGTAAGTTGATTTTCTAACCGTACCTTCAGTGAAGCCATTTAAACAAAAATGCTGTTTTTTTCAGTGAAAACTATTTGGTGCGGTGGTCAAGCTCTGGGCTCCCCAAGGACATCGACAGGCTGCACAACCTCCGAGCAGTGTTCACTGTAAGTCTGCTGGGAGCTGGTTCAGCTTGCAGAGTCTAAAGGATTTCTCTCCCATTCTGTGAATAACTGAGGACTTAACCTCTGTGCCAGTGGTGGGGTTGGCTCTGCCAGTCACAGTCCTGCTGGAGGCTCCTATGAGATATTTCTCATAAGTAAATGTCTCTTTAAAGCTTTTAAACACAAGGGTGAGGTTGCTTCGTGAAGGTTTAATTTACTAGAAATGACTTGGCTTCCTAAGCAAAAGTCAAGATAAGGCATAACTACCGTTACAAACAGGCTTAAAATTCTGGGAACAATTTGTTCTTGTGCTAGAGCCTGCGATGACGAAGGCAAGTGTTCTAAATTGTACTAAATGGAACTCGTAATTCAGCTATGATAAAACAGTCTGACACAACTAATATTTCTAGGACCTCGGCAGCAAAGACCTGAAAAGAGAGAAAATCAGTTTCGTTTGTCAGATTGTGAGGGTGGGCAGAATGGAGCTGAGGGACAACAACACGAGGAAGCTGACCTCTGGGCTCCGGCGGCCTTTTGGAGTCGCAGGTAACTTCTTGTGTGCAGCATCCCTACTTGCCACATCACGTGGTTGCCTAAGCCTGAGCTTAGTCACTGTTGTTTGCTGCCCCTCAGGGTGTCCCCTCACCACTCTTCTTCCTGCACCTCTCCTTAAATTCAGTGTATTTCATTTTTGTTTTCAGTAATGGATGTTACCGACATAATTAATGGGAAAGTTGATGATGAGGACAAACAGCACTTCATACCATTTCAACCGTAAGTAATGAACAGCTTAAAGAATAAGCAGAAGTACAAAGATTGTGACTTTTTATTATGGTTTAAATTTTAATTGCAAGATGTGCTCTATGGTATTCTGAAGTTGATTTATTTCAGTTTGATAGCTTATCTTAAATACTACTTAATTTTTGTTGTTGGCAATTTCCCAATAGCTGTAGTACTGTCAGCACCTAAAACTTACTTTAAATTTTTAAAATTGAGTTTAAAGGGTACATTCTTGGTTTAGTTTTGTTTTCTTTTTTCTTTTTTTGCATAAGATGTCAGTGTTATCACACTTAAGAAGTGCAGTGCTTGCAATAGTTACGTTGCAGGTTCAATGCTGGCTAAGACTGATAAAGACATCCAATCCAGGTGACCTCTGTGAAATGAGTTAATGACAGCACTTATCTTTTTCTTGGTAGGAGATGAAATGGCAGAGTAGGGCCCATAATAGTTGTAAAAATAAGTGTTGAGAATTTGAAAGAAGGCTTGATATACATCCTGGAATACTTCTCATTTGTTTTCTTCATATGAGGCTTCACCAGAACCAGTAAAGATGTTGGTTGCATGGTGAAGGAGATCTGCCTGCTGTGCATGTTATAGTTGATGCAGAGGATCAGGGAGATCACTGTCCTGCTTGGTCTTGGTTTCAGTCTTCTGAAACTGCAGACCTTTCCATACTTGAGACTAAACTGAAGCCATAGTTGCTGTCTTTTTGGGTTTTATTATTTTAGTCTGTAAGATGCATTGGGCAGAGGCTAAAATGAAAACAATAATATCCATTTCTGTTAACTTTTGGAGTAATTAAATGAGCTTGAGTATAGAATTGATGGTGTCCATCTAAAAATACTGATGTGTTTGCATTCAGTGCAGTTGCAAATCAGTTTTGACTTCCAGCCACTAGATCATATTCAGAAATACAACCTGATTTTTTTTTCAGTGTGTAGAAGAGTACACATATCTTTGATTTTGTAGGAAGTGCTTCTAGCAGTAAAGACATTTTAACAGAGGAGAGCTGTGGCAAAGCTTTACTGCCATCCATAGTTCATGGAGGCTTCTTTTCCTATTATATGAAGTGTAGAAAGGTAGAAGGGATAAGACAAATGCATGTGTAGAGCTGCAGTGCTTAGTGTATTCTTTCTAAGAAATGTTACGCTGCCATCTGTTCAACATTGTGAACCATGAAGTAATGTTAACCAAAAAATGCCTTGATTGATATGCTAATGAGTGTTCAGAGGGTGTTTAATAATGAAAAAAAAAAAGAACAAAAAACCTTGGAATAATGTAGTCACAAATTAAACTTCGTTTTGGTAAAAAGGCCTCATTTTGGAAGGCTTTGGAAACCTTGTGGTTTGAAGATCCAGGGGTATAGACAGAATGTAAGGTGCTGCTGGGAATGGATGTATAGCTGATGTCTAAAATGGCTTTGTATGTAACAGCGTCAGTTACTGTGAAAATCAGAAGTGTAACTATTTTTCAAGGTAAACAGACTTCTACAGGGAAGAGTGCTTTCATGATGTGTTTATTGTGTGGCAAACAATAGCCAGCTTTCTTCTAGCAAGTGTGGAAATATGCAATGAAGATGAATCTTTGTGTGTCAGAGTGGATGCTAATGGCACATCTAGTTTTCTATTCCATTAAAACTGATTTATTTTTTCTGTTTGTATAAATCAGGTATTTGAAAAGATATGGGATGTATTATTTTTTTCTTTTTTTGCAGCACTAAATTAAAACATGCTTCAGAAAAAAGTCTATTCCAAACAGCATGAATAATGTGAAAGCATGCAATGAATGCTGGTGTCATTATTTCTAATGTAGACTTAGGCTGTATATATGAGCCACATTTTTCTTCTCATCCCATGCTTTGCTTCTGTTGTACCACATGCAACTCTGTTTTCACATCTTTGTTTGTTTGTATTCATTCACTAGCCACCAACACAATGGCTGTGGAAAGCACTTGGCAAGATTGCTTAAATGACACTTAATGCTGGTGTTTATTTATAGGTTTCATCTCTTCATTTATTCATCAAGTTTAACCGAATGTTTGGATTATCTGCTTTTCTTGTCCTCTGCCATTTCTGTGAGATGGATAGAAGCTTTTCCCTCAGGCTGTATGCACTGCTGCTTCCTTTATGGACCCCCAGCAGTGACCCTGAAGGCACAGCAGGGCCAGTCCGTGGCTTTGTATTTAAAACAAAAACCTACCTGTGTAGGTTTTCACTGCTTAACTGGGGGTTCTCAGGCAGGAGACGCCCTTCCTATCCTAATAAAGAATTATGGGGGCTGTGCATGCATGTTCCTGAAGGAAGAAGTAACAACACGAGTTTGCTGTACTTCTCTTGAGTAGATCAGCGTTCTTCTGATTAATGGTCTTCCTCTGTCTTTCTTGTTACCTTTCCTGTCCTTTGTCTTGCGTTGACTAATAAATACTCTTTGTCACAACTATGATATGATCTTTTGTGTTTCCTTGTTACTGTGACTTCTGGTTTTCTGTGACCCTTTGTTTCCTGGTGTTGGTCGTCATGTGCATCCTCCAGGCTAGCGTTGGATGACGCCATTCGACACAAGCAGCTGAACATATCATCCCGTTTTTCACCCAGGGTGGCAGGGGAGAATGATTTCCTTCAGACTGTTATAAACAAAGTGATTGCTGCTAAAGAAGTTAACCACAAGGGTCAGGGTACGTACAGTTCTTTCTATACACCAGTGTACGTGAGAAATGCTCATTGCTTGATTTTCAGCATGGGATTCTTATAATCATGGAGTCAAGAGAGCATAATATCATCAATACTGTTGTTTGGGACCAGAAAATATATCTGTGCTGTGCTTCCTCCCCTTCAAGGTTAATTCTGCTATTTGTGCTCAGCATCTCTTGCCCCTGTTGTCAGCCCTGCAGACCCTCTGTCCTTTCTCTTCAGAGTCCCTCGCTGGGACATCTTTGTGTTTCTGTGCTGAAAACTGCTACAGGAAGTCTGCCCTTGTGCCACAGAGCTGCAGATGTCATCTCCTCATGCTGAAGGAAGGAATAATCCTTTCCTTCCCCCCTTTCGCCTTGCTTTGCAGCTGCATTTGCAGCAGTTGGCTTCCCATCCAGCAAAGAAGGGGGTTTCTCCCATCAGATCCCACACCGTTGCCTCTGCAGGAGGAAGCAGCTCCAGTGATCCCTCTTGTTTCCTCTGGATTGCCTTTGTTGTGTACAACACTTACAGTGTATCTGCCAGCTACAAAGTGTATTGTGGCTCTGTTTACAGTATTGGCTGTGATCCTTTTTCACTATGAATTCCAGGCAGGTTGGTGCAGAGCACCCTGCTTACAGCTGGCTTTTGAGTATATGAAAAATAGGCCCAGGACAAATTATGTGCTGCTTTGCTGATTTCTTTTTTTTTTTTAATTGATTTTTTTTTAATGACTTACAGTAAGTAAAGCTCTAAATTTTCATACGTATATATACGTATTTTTTTTTTACACTGAAGTGGAAAACTTGGTTCTGATTCCTCCCTTCTTCAGTTTTCAGTTGTGAGAAGCACATATCAGAAAGGAGGAAACTGATTCATTCCAAATGCTTTCCCTAAGCTGGGCTTACCCATCCCCAGCAAACCAGAGAGGACAAAGTGCTGTGGCTTGGCCAGTCCTTGTGGGTGCATTACTGTTTAATGAAATAGCAGCTGGTAGAACTGTCTCTGGCAACAAGTCAGACCAAAGCCATTTGTGAGAGATTTTAGTAAAAAAAAGAAAGCTAGCTGCCAGATATATACAAAACAAATGCGTAGTTAAATGGTGGGTTATCCTGTTACTCACACAGTCGTTTTATAGATGAATATTTTTGAGGTATTCTTTTCACAGTTTTTAATTTTGGGATTTTCTGAAAATTGCTGCTGCAATTATTTCATGCTTCAGCGTAATTGGCAGTCACTTTACCAAGTGGGGAACACTTATTTTAGTGTCTTTTTTTTTTCCCCCTATAGCAAGCATGCCTGATGTTAGTTGGCAAGCACTGGCTTTAGCGACTGCTGCTGCTGCTGGAAGAGAGAGGAAAATGTTGACTGCATAAAGCTGATGCTGTAGATTTGGGTGTTCAGTGCCTTGAAAACAGCTGATGGGGGTGGTGGGCCTGAACCATTTCAGGGTATCTGTCAGCTGTTGGTGCTGACTGCCTTGGTGCATCCAATTGCTTGGCTGTATAACGTAACCTAGCTTTGAACGGGAGAATGTGCTGCTTCTCTTTCTTCCTGTGGAAGATAAACATTCCCCTTAGAAAGAACTTATGAGAGCTGAAAGCTTGAGGCTGTTCTGTTAATGGCTTAATAACCACATTTCTGCAAGGCCCTGTGTGTAAGATATAAGGAGTGAGACAAGTCTGATTCTCAGAATGCTACCAGGAGGACTTCTGGCATTAATGGTGGCGTGTGAAGGGCCTCCGTGTGTCTGGCTGCTGCCCAGTGGTTTCCCTCTTACAGCTGTTGTGCTGTGATCCTGCTGACCTGTTGCTCTGCTCAGGAAAGATGGGTTGTAGTGAAGGTGCCAGGTCTTTGTAAGCCTGTCTGTGAGAAGCTGTATGCAGTTGCTCCTGAATGTGTCCCCTAAATGGATAAACATCTTCTAGAGACAAACTAGAGAAACCACAAGTATAATAATAATGATTTTTACCCAACAGGTTTGTGGGTGACTTTGAAACTTCTTCCGGGAGATATTCATCAGATTAGAAAAGAGTTTCCACACTTAGTGGATAGGTCAACAGCTGTGGCTCGGAAAATGGGGTTTCCTGAGATTATTATGCCTGGTAAGTGCAAATGCACTTTTCTTTATGAAATTTTAACCTTCTTTAAATACCTGCATGCACAGAAACCTTGGGGAAAAAAGCACCTGCAAGTGGTAGTGGTATCTTTTAGAAATAGGATGTCATCAAAGGATCTTGGAGGTCTTTTCTGGATGATCTTTGGAGGCCTTTTCCAACCTTGACGATTCTATGATCTTGTCCCAAAATACATATAGAGTGGTGATAAGTATATACCTGCCACTGCATATACCAAGTGTATGTTGTAGAAATTAATAAATGTAGTAACATCCTTCTGCTCCCTGAACAGAGACATGACAGTGAGATGATAATGGAAATTCTCCTGTTTCCAGTGAAGGAAAATGTATACAAAATGCACTGTTCATGTTGTCTCCCTAGCAAGGGCAGATGTAAAACTTTTGTCTCCTTGAGGTGAATCCAAACCTGAAAGCAGATAAGACTTTTCAGAGCAAAAGGCTTGATCTAGAGATAGCAGCTCTGTTAGGTTTTATGCTAACTTTGGATAATACATATAGAAGAGAGCTATAATGTCTCCTTTCTGTGTGTATTCTGTGGATGTTCAAGCCTGGTGCTTATTTACAAGAAACAAACCCCCAGACAAATAAAAACCCCAACAGTAAGAAAAGCCAAACTTCAGAATACAGGAAAAGATGTCACTGTCCTTTCAGATTGATGGGCTCTGGAGAAGCCATCAGATACTTTCAGAAACAAGTGAGTTCCAGCTCTCCTTGGCTGTGGACTGCATTTGTCAGATATCTTACAGTATATCCAATATGTTCTAAGAGCCTCAGCACGTCTGCTTGTTACGATGGGATGTTGGCACGTGGACCATCTGCCTCTTGGAATTATTGGAAATCCTGTTTCCCAGCTCATTTCAAAGTTTGACTTTAATGGGAGTGAGGCTGAAGAGCATTTTGAGACATAAAGCTAAATGTAGTCCTCCCCTGAAACCCTCAGCAGCAAAACATCAGAACATCTCCCAGTGAAATGTTATAGCAGACCTCCATAGGCTGTCATATAAAATAGGTGTGTGTGGTAAGTTGAAGGAATTGAGGTGCAACCTTTCAAATTAATAATGAAAATAAAGGATAGAGCCAGCCAGAGACCTGAGGTGTTTCTGGAATGATACGGTACATAATCTGAATGATGAGGATGTATTCTTTCAGTCCAGGAATAATTATGTGGTTGTTTGTTCTGTTTATTTCTTAGCTTCATTGGTAGTTCAAGTTTTACAAATCTTAAACCAATTTTAGCTAACCATAGCTGCTTTCAGCACTGCTGGTTTTCAACGTTCAAAACATGGTGGCTTTCAGACATTTTGCTTTGTGTGTGTGTGTGTGTGTGTGTGTGTGTGTGTGTGTGTGTGTGTGTGTTAGTGGTGATGTTGGTCATTGAGTCTGCGTGTTGCTCATTTCACAAATCAAACCATTCACTGTGAAAATTGCTCCAAACTTTGTGCTGCTTTTCTTGCAGGTGATGTTCGGAATGATATCTATGTAACGTTGGTTCAAGGAGATTTTGACAAAGGCAGTAAAACAACAGCAAAAAATGTAGAAGTTACAGTGTCTGTTTATGATGAGGATGGGAAAAGATTAGAGGTATCATTTAGTGTCTTATTTTTTTTATATCTGTGTTTAATCTCTTCAATATCTTTTTAGATATTTTCATCTTTACTCCCTATTTTTGTTTAAAACACATTTTTTTTCCTCATGATTCCCTTATCAGTGCATGTTTTCTGTCATATTTTGACCTACCTACTAATTTATTTTTTTATTCGTTGAATTGAAAAGTAGAGATGAAGATGGACATAAACATTTTCTCTTCTGCTTGTGTTTTCTAGAGTGTTATTTTTCCTGGTGCTGGCGATGAAGCCATCTCAGAGTACAAATCAGTAATATATTACCAAGTAAAGCAGCCTCGCTGGTTTGAGACTGTGAAGGTACAAATACATTACAACAATTTCATCCATGTGTGTTCATATGAAGCTGATACAGATTTCAGTGGAAAGTCTTGAGGAGTGAATTTAGGAAAATGAATACTTGTAGCCCATCCTCAGTAGAAAAAAAAAAGGAGGTATTTCAGAGATGGCTGGAAAATAGATTAGATTTCCATTGCATAAAAAAAAATTATTTCATCCTTTTGGTCAAGATGGCTGTTATGAGGGCACTGCACCATCTGTTTAGGAATGGTTTGTACTCTTTTCATGAAACTGACCTAGAAAAGCAGAATATTGAGATTAAAACATAATTGCTATACTGTTGAACTCATCGTTGCTTTGGGACTTGGCTGATTGTGCTGCAAGCTTGCTGAAGCTGCTTGGTAATAACATTTTAGTTTAAATGCCGATTTTTATGTAGGAGGCCAGTGTTAGCTTAATGAAAATTCTGTAGTCAGTGGGAACAGTAGATGCATATCAAAGAAGAGGCTCTCAGCATCTCTCTACACCATAGCTTCAAGTAAAGGAGCTCTCATTGCATGTGGCAGCAGAAAGTGGCTGCTTGGGAGTCTCAGAACCTCTGGTGCAGTAGGGAGCAGTAGACAGCATAGAGCTTGCTGGTGCATGTGACAGGAAATACAGCAACTCTAGCAAAAATACCAGGGGAGAATAGTAGTTACATCTCTGCATGTTGGTTACATGGGGATCAGGGATGAATTAATAGTTTGTGCAGTACAAGTGGTGCATTGGTAATAAATATCTTAAAAAGTTCATCTTTGCCAGTCCTAGTCAAGGTGGGCTCATTCCTGAGCTGGGGGGGGTTGATAGGGAATGCATTGAGGTTTTGACCGTCGTGGCCCTGTCAGCCTTAATATCTCCATGCCTTGCTGGGTGGCTTAACAGCCTCACTTCATTTTCCTTTTTTTTTTTTTTTCTTAGTGCAAGAATTGTTGATTTTCCTGGGGAGTCTGTGACCTTTGGTCTTTGGTAGCAACTGAAGCTTGTCCTTAACCTTGATGTTTTGTAAAGAGCCAAGACTAGTGTTGAAAATGTCTAGATGAGATTTAGCAGCAGTAAGTATGTTTAAAGATACTGCCCTGACTGTTTCCTTTCTCCATCCTCTCTCACAAAACATGAAGGTCGCAATCCCTATTGAAGATGTGAACCGGAGTCATTTGAGGTTCACGTTCCGACACAGATCGTCACAGGACTGTGAGTAATTTGGCCTTTTCGTTATGATTCTTGTCAGTGCCTGGTGCTGAAATCTGCTGAAACAGGCATAAAATTTCTGATCTGTAATTGACTGTTACAAGTGGTTTTGCTGTGGGGATAAGCTTATTTTATGTTTGCTTTTCAACTTCTTTTCTCTTTGTGACTTCTAGCTCTTACCTTTGACATTGCCTTTTTCTTTTCCTGCCCAGTCATTTCTCCAAACCAAATATAAGGGCTAGTGAGTAAAGCTTTCAGTTAGGAACCAAGAGGGTTATGATGTTGCTCGTCTTAGAGGTAGGTGGTAGTGAAGATACTTCAGTGTTTAGTAGTGTCCCACATATGAAATAAGAACGTGAAAGGGAAGTTACAGCAGGCTTAGGATCAGTAGTAGAAGCTATTAGGAAACTTGGTTTCCGTTTCTGGTTCTCAAGCTGACTTGTGGTTGTTTTGAAATAAGTGATTCTTGAGGGCTTGTGGTTCTCCTCAGCTTTTGGGTAATGCTGTTGGCAGCTCAGATGCTTTGGTAGGCTGAGCACCCGGCCAATCCTGCTGGGTATCTTCCAATTGTCAGCAGTTGCTCTCTAGTAAAATGTGGGGGTTCATCTTGATTATGATAACATTCGTTCATTGCCCAATGATGGCAATGGCTGTTTCAATGGACAAGAATACCTTTTTATGATGGCAGCAATTTTTTTTTGCTGCAGAATACATGTGTTGACCAAGGTGTTAATCTGGGTGGTGTCCATTGGATGCGTTTTAGGATATGCAGTACTTCTTATATATGCTCATCTGTGTAGTGTGGAATTCATCACCCCATGACAGTTACTTAGTTAAAGCAGAATGTTTTGTAGAATGGTCATTAATAAGAGATTCTCTTTGTTTTGAGACTAGTGCCTACTAATGAAAACTCTGTATGCAGATAATTGGAGTCATTGGTGTCAAAATTGTGATTGTGAACTGCAGACTACTAGAGTAAAAAACAAATATATGTATATATATATATATGTGATGGTACGAACAGTTAGGTTAGCCCCAGTTTAAATATTAATTGCAGTCTGTGATTTAGGGCCCCAGTGCTTCTTCATAGGCTCATTGGCCCACCTCAAGTTCTCAAGTTGATTGCACTTTCCTTCTGGTTTTATTTTGTAATTTATTTGCAATTTCTGTTAACCACGGATGCCTTGTTATTTTTTGATACCACGTGTTGAATGATGAGAGCATACCTGAATGCATTAGCTAGTCTATATTGGTTGTACAGTGGGTCAGCATGGCCAGACACCGATGCATTTTTTTTTTTCCTGTTTTTGGTTCTATGTTACACATATAAGACCATGTTTTAGGATTTTTTTTTTACTTTTTTTCTGCAATGAGAGCCATTCTAAGGATATCACTTGCATACAGGTTGTCCTTTTTTTTTTTACACCTTAGATGAAGTGTCACTGCTAATGTTGAATACTTAGTTATGTACGATTCTTCTTTTTAACAGCCAAAGATAAATCAGAGAAAATATTTGCCCTAGCATTTGTGAAGCTCATGAGATACGATGGAACAACGCTGAGAGATGGAGAACATGACCTTATAGTTTATAAGGTATAGAATTTTGAGATACTCTGCCCGTAGTTGGTGGCCAACTATGAGCACTGCTTATTTCCAGTGCACTGCTTTGTGATGTACAGTGATGCACACAACAAGATGCTTGTTGTGGAATATTATAGTAGATCAAGAAACTAATTAGCAAGTACTGTGCAGCTTGCCAGTATGGCAGATTGATGGTTAAACCTGGGATCTGTTTTCTCAGGGATGGTTTAATTGTTGAATTTCTTAGGCTTGTAATTGAATTTTATTTATATGGATTTTCATGGCTGGGGGGAAAGCTACTTGTCTAGCCCTTTAAATATCAGATCTTGGCTCCAGGCTGTAGATGGGTTAGTGCAATTGTTAACGACTCATTGGATAACTCCAATTGTGGAGCCAACTCTTAAGAAATTCCAGGGTAAATAATAAAATTTTACTGTTGTGAGGATTTTTTGCTCGTTTTTTTTAAATTGTTTTTCATGTTGCATGTAAAACTCTGCTGCAGGCAGAAGCAAAGAAGCTTGAGGATGCCTCCACATATTTAAGTCTGCCTTCCACTAAAATAGAGCTGGAGGAAAAGGGACACTCTGCAACGGGGAAGAGCATGCAGAACCTTGGTAGCTGCACCATCAGCAAAGACTCTTTCCAGATTTCTACTCTGGTCTGTTCTACAAAGCTTACCCAGAATGGTGAGTTCATAGAAGTGCTGGAGTTCCTGTCTTGCAGCTTGAGTGGAGCTGTATGCGCTGATCTGTATGCAGTCTTCTCAATCTCCCTTCCTCCGGGTGGGATGGTGGATGGCTTGACACACTATGTTGGATTAAGTTGCCAAGGTTCTCTGAAAGTATCTACTCACAGTTTAGTATCTCAACTATGCTCTCTCCACGTGCTTAGTTTTACTTTAGGGGAGTATGTCTGCAAGTAAACAGGATATATCTGCATCCCTTTAACCCAGGGTTGCCTCTGTTTGCTACATAGTTGAGACTTTTATACTGAAATACAGTGAAGACAGGCCCTGTGACATTTCACTGCTGCGAGGATATGAATAATAGCACTAAAAGAGAGGGTGAGTTTATTTTCAGGGGGAGATAACATCATGTCTGCGCTCCACAATAATCTATTTTGTATTGTTTCCAAGGTGCAGTATCCAGTATTTTCTGTATGTTGTACCTAAAGAGAGCTGTGTCATTCTTCAGACAGTTGTGTACGTGAGGATGTGTTGTGTGGAGGCCGCTCTGCCATTGACATATTCTCATGGAAAGCCAGGAATGGAGTTGGTGCATTTTGCTCTTTTTAAAACCACCTTATATACATTTTTCATGCGTACCTGTCAGCTGCCTGGCCACATCCAGAGGTTGCAGCACCCAGGGCTGGTGGCAGTCACCGTAGCAAATATTTCACACTTCCAGACTGTGCCCTCTCTTTTAGTTTTTGTGCTTGGTTGCCATGGCTTCTCCTCGCAGCGATGGTGGGCTGGGAGTGTGGGTGGGTCACTGGGATTGAGTCATGCAGGGCAGTGGCATCCTTCCTCCCTGAGTCACCAGGGGCTGAGGCTGGGGATGAGGAGGTGGGGATGGGGAAGCTGTGCTTGGAGTTGTCACGTTAATTAATTCTTTGGTCTCCCCTCTGTTCAGGGGGAAAGTTACTACTGTGCGATTTCCTACTCAACTCACAGTTCTGTTGCAGTCTTTTCCAGGGACATCTCTCTCCAAGCACATCCTAAGTGTTTTATATTCAGAGCACATCAGACTTACTGCAGTCTGGCAGTCTTATAGCCTAAGAGGATGCTTAGCAAAAAATGCAGAAATGACTTTTGGAATTTCATCGCGAATACAGGATCATAGCTCAGCAGTAACACAGTGATTTGGGGATTTTGTAGAATACAGAAACCACCGTGGGAAATGGAAGTACTTTTGGTTTGTGATTGATAATGTTGGAGTTGTTTTGCTTGTTTGCTTTCTCAGTCTTTTCTAGACATTAATAGTGTTTGGAAATATTTCCTAGTGGTCAATATGTTGACTGCTTTCAAAGAACATCTCCTGTTAGAGTTACTCAAATCAGGACTTGGCATTTTTCCATGCTTCATTTACATATAATATGCCTCCAGCTTTGATTTCTACTTAATACAGGTAATAATGTTGTCTGTGCAACTTCCTTAAAGTTGCCAGAGCCACTTCTTCGAAGTATTACAATATTAAAGAAGATCACTGTGCATTCTTAGACAAGAATGCAAGGTTCCCCTTCACTGATGCACCAACAACACATCAAGTGACAATGGTGATGTAAGGCATCACCTGAAAACACCTTGATAGCTCCAGGATCTCTCACTGCCTTACATTCCGGATTTTTAATAGAGATGATTAATTAATTCTTTGGTCCTTAATTTAAAGGAAACACAACAACTTCTAAAATTCTTCACCTAGAAATTGGTTGTGCCCTTCGGAATATAGTTTCTTAAGCTGATATTAACTTCTGTGGAACTGTGAGACAATACTGCTTCCTTAATTAGCAATAAATAAAAATGAACCATTATTCTCAGCTACCAAAACCAAAATAATTTTCTCCTTTTGGTCATCTCTGATATTTTTCTCCGCTTTCCTAGAATAGGCTTTAAATCTCATTTTCAATAATTGTGAAGTTGTGCTAATAAATCATGTGGTTCTTTCTGCATTATGGTTGATGTTGCAGGCTGTTTATAGCATCTCTAACACTCATAGGATTTCCATTCCTTATGAACTGCAAAGTGTTAATATTGCTTTTTGCAACTAGCATTAGTAGCAAAATACATTGGTAGGAACAATGTTTTCCTTAGATTTTTGAGTTTAATTTTTAGGAAGAAGAGGAGTGTAAGGTGCACAGTCCTGAGAAGGACAGTTTAAAATAATAATAATAAAAGGCAATGCCAAGCAAAGCCACAGCTGCCTCAGAGATGAATGAACTCTTGGAGGCATTGGAATATGCTGCTTGTCATGGTTTTGCCTTTTGACCACATTGTGCTCCTTTGCCATCTGAGGAAGAAGATAAGGTCCTTCCCAGACATGCAGGATTCAGCTGCCATGTACCTCTACTTTTATTCTGCTCTCAAGATGCTACGGTAACAAATATGTCCTTTATCGGCTGAAGAAAGACTTGGGCATAAATATCAAACTCATTTTGATGTAATAAAATGGATCATCTCTATTAAAAATCTGGAATGTAAGGCAGTGAGAGATCCTGGAGCTATCAAGGTGTTTTCAGATGATGCCTTACATCACCATTGTCACTTGATGTGTTGTTGGCGCATCAGCGAAGGGAAACATCTGCGTGCATATGAGTCAAGGGAAGAATATAATCAGGAAACTGGACCGTGTGTTGCCTGTTGTTAATTGAGATATAAAAGATGATCTTCATGTTTAACTTACAGCATCAAATGTGTTAAGCTGTGAAAGTTGTTACTGGCTACAGGCAGGCTAGATACTTATTCTAACCCTTTGCATTCAAAAATCCTCAGTCTTCTTTCTCTGATGTTTCCTGATAAATTTCACTTGATCTAGAGAACCTATAGCAATTACTGTTTTCTACAGAATAAACACAGGATAATTCACATTCTTACCCTGTTCTACTTACTGTATTATTTTATGCCTATGCTTAATGAGAGAGTAGGATGAAGTGGTTGACTGGTGCTTTGCTGGGGCGAATGCTTGCAGTCACAGAGTGAAGGCGCATTCTTTCTGTACACTGTAACTTATTTTTCTCTTTCTCATTGTTGGACCACGCTGACATTTTCAGTTCACACATGTATATTCATTATGCATTTGCTATGCCATCACACTGAAAGTGCACATGGGTTTGTTTTCTTGGGGCACTGCACAACTCCATTCCAAACATGTGGGCTGGCTTTTGTCCAGCTCATTTTTGTCAAGCTGGTGCCTTTTTAGAAGTCCAACTGAAACCCAATTCAGTGTTAGAGACCTGATATAAATGTATTCATGAAGTGCTTTGGTTAACTCGTAGAGACATCTCCAACTTTCTTTCAGAAGCACTTTCTCTGTTGATGTTGAGTTTCTGAGACTTTGGTTTTGACCTATAGACTTCCCATAGAATAAATTAAAAATAATAAAAATGGAGGACTGTGGCTGTTGTACTACATCAGTTCAGCTTTGAACGCTCCCCAAAGACAGAGAAGGCTTGTTTCAGTCTGCTAAGAGGGGAAGTTACTCCAACCAAAACTGCACTGGAGACAGTTTTATTCCTTCCATAAGATCATTGAATCACTCAGGTTGAAAAAAGACCTTTAAAGATCATTGAGTCCACCCACTACCCTTACTACCCTAACCGTACTACCGTAGAGTGAAAGATGTTGGGAACATCTAGCAGCTGCTCTGGTCTCTGTGTTATTTGCACATTTGACTCTACAGATGGATGTCTTTGCAAATGTTCTGTTGGGTGCTTTGAGGGGTTGAATAAAGCATGGGGGAGATTGGTTTGGGGATGCTGTTTTTTGTTTTAAGAGTTACCCCGACAGAAGACACACAATGTTAGCCACGTTTTTTGTTATTTAGTAGTATGCATTTGTAATTCAGTCACTAAACAAGGCAATCATTAAAATCTCGTAGTTTTCTCTTTGGGCTCTCCTACCAAGGATGACTTACAGACAGCTTGTTGTGTGCTGAAAACTGACTTAATGAAACCAGCAGGAAGTTTTTCCCAATTTTAGTTTGGTGAAGGTGTGGTGAGCTTGGACTTCTGGATTTGTTTGCAGCTCTGTGTTGCATCTTAAAGAAAACAAAGAAAGCAGAAGTGGGTACAGCTTACTGGTGCTGCAGTGTGGTTGCTAACGGCATGCTGTTTGTAGATGGAACATGATTGAGTTGTCTCACTGAAAAATGGTGCAGTGGTTCTTCAGAACTAGTAAAAGAGAGAGCATGCCTGCTGTGTTTTGTGGTTATCAGCAAAAGATGGACTGACACCATCTTAACAGTGGGATGTAGAATTTGAGGACCAGACTGCTTGCAGTCGATTCTTCCCATGGTCCAACCTGTGCCGCAGTCCATCACTGGAGAGCAGCCGACTAGTTTGGATGTTATGAGTTACTGAGCAGACAGCTTTCCCCCTGAATTAACTTAGTTTGCTACTGTTTGGCTTGTGCTGTCATATTTTGCTTTCATGGTATTTAGAGAGAGCAGAGAAGCTAGAAATGTTCACACTGGAAGAATCACAGCCCCGTGGATATCGCTGTGTTGGTGGATGACTAATTATATGTTGGCATCTTTTTTTAAGCACACAACTGTTGTATACAGCAAATGAGAAATGAGGGATCGGGCTTCCTTGGCCCAGATTTCACTGACATTTCAAAATCATTCTGCTTTTATTTAAAGCCTTTCACAATTATTTCAGGACAAGGATACTCTACTAGATTTCTGCAGTGTCAGAGGTATGATAGACACGTGTTATTGTCCAGTGAAAATGGCTGACCTGTGGCAATAAACCTGTTTGTTCTGAACACAGTTACAGTGTGTGTGAATGTAAATATCCCACATGACATAATAACTGTCATGACATAATGACATATGACATAAAAATGATAATGATAATAATAATAAGAATTTTTTTTTAATCTCTAGTTGATCTCTTGGGACTTCTGAAATGGAGATCTAATACGAACCTGCTGCAGCAGAATTTGAAGCAGTTGATGAAAGTTGATGGTGGTGAAGTTGTTAAGGTAACAAGTTAATTTCTCAAATGTTCATTTGGTGGTTTTATCTTTTTTTCTTTCCCTTACCCTACCACATATATGTGCAAATTAAATCATAGCCAGGTGTCTCTTAGCCTTCAGGATGCCAATCTTCTTTCCCTCTAAGAACATTTCAGATGTTAAGTGCTGGTAAAAACAGACGTAACCTGCAAATTTATATTAATGAAGAAATTTTTGGTGGCATTCTCTAGTTACTCCTGTGACTTTTATTTATGGACGCAGTAAAGCAAAGGTGTTTTTTCTTTGCAAGATCTTAGAATCATCACATTGTGTTATTTATATATTTTTAATAGATGGATGTGAAGTTCTTCCCCTGAAAATACTGAGCTGAGCCAAGATATTTACATTTGCCAAGGCCACTGAGTGTTTGCACAGAGCTACATAAAGACAGACTTATTTATGGAAAAGAGTAGGCTGAGAGTTTATTGAATGTGTTCTACTAAATTGAATATAATAAAGTGTCAGAAGATGTACTGTACTGGGACAGATGACCCTTAAGGGCCTGGAGTGTTTTAGCTCCATTTGGATTTTAATGCTTTTAATAGAAATATTGAAGAATGCGTGTCTTAAAGTGACATTAAAATACTTGAGGCTGCTGATATTGTTCTTTATTGAGCATGGTGAGAATAGGATCTCAGATCTGATCTGTTTTTAGGCAAGGTTTTCCTTACTGCTGTTTCATTACGGATCATTGGACGGCTCAAAACTTGACCCTGGCACTTGGTTCTGAGTGTTGTCACAGTGCTGTCATTTGTAATTTTCATTCTTCTCCAAACGACATCAGTGAGCGCACAACAGATCAGTGCCTGATGGAGACTGGTGATTTTAGAAGCATCAGAATGCTGTGCAAATGAGGTTCCAGTAAGAGCAACGTTAGTTTTCTGGCTCCATCTCCCTGCACTGCTGTAGGAATTGTACGAAGCCTTAGTCATGCCTTTCTTGTATGTGGGAATTGGGGCACAACTTGATTTAGACGTAGGACGGAAGAGCGAGTGCTTTCTGCTGCTCTTTTACACCTCTTGCATTATTTTGTAGACCAGTTATTTGCTGTATTTGTTACAGTTAGGTTCAAATAGTCTTTGTGTAGGCTGTCTCCCTGCCTGAAAATTGTTTTCTTGTTGATAGCAGCAGCACTGATTCTGCATCCCTCGTGCTGCTATGTGAAGTCCTTGTACAGGGATGTAAAACTTGTACCAATGCCGTGCCATGTAGGATGCCTCAGTGTGAAACCAAGGATTGCCCGGTTGTGGCTCAGGCTTTTGACCATCCTTTGTTTTGGAGACTTAAGACCCAAGCAGGCAGTGCTTTGGGCCTGACAGTACTCTTAAAACCAAGGCAAACTTCTTCTAACAGTGCTGTAGTTTCTCCTTGAGCTGCTAGTGCTTAAACGCTGATATTTTGGATATTCATTTGTATGTAGCAAGCTTCTAGGTTGACATTAGATCCTGAGACTTACCTCTGGATTCAGCAGGTAGTCCAAGTGAATCACTTTTGGACCAGGAAACTCCTTGCACACACAGAAGCTCCGAAGGGAGGATGGTGGGAGTTGAGGTGTTTTTCCATTGCTCTCACAAGGCATGTAATAGCTGCTTGGGGTTATAATCTCAGGCAGCAGTTGCACAGTGTTTGCTTATGTTTTCCTCCCCTGCTGTACTTTGTCTACCAGATTAAAAAAACAAACAAACATTTTTCTTTGAGACAAATTTGCAAGAAGTCTTAGTTAGGTTAAGCCTCTTCTCTCTCAACCAAAACAAATGCTGGGCTGGAGAATTCTACCTTGGAGAACCCCACGTTGCTTTTGTCGTCTGATGGGAGAGGATGAGCAGATGCAGAAACCTGTGCTGATACACCTGGTTGTATTTATCTCTGGCTTACCAATGTGGTGCTTGCTGTCAGTGGGATGCAGTGCTGTAATTAAATACGTGTAAAACAGCTTTTATCACTGTTCAACTCGTATCCCCTGACACTAATCTGCTTTTACTTTCGTGTTGCACAGATCAGGGTGTCCAGCCAGCTGGCTAGTGAAGACTTCCTGTGTACAGGGATAGACCTGTAGGTTTTGGGCTGGGGCAGGAGGTTGTGTGCTCTGTGTCCCACGCCTGCATGTATGCTGTCATTTGGAATTGTGCAGCTGTGAAAAGCCATACGCTGTGCACTTCTCATGCTGCTCAGCTCAAACTGCTCAGGGTGACTGGTTTGGCATGAGCCTGAGTTGCTTGTCTGGTTTGTGCTGTGAAATATCAGTCTTCAGAACATGCATGACCCTGTTGGCTGTATGTTGGTACTGAGTTTTGGAATATATTTTGTTCGTCTACTGTGAATCAATTAAATGTTTTCTTCAAGTACCAAATATGATTTGATTTTTTTTTCCCTATTTTTGAGTGATATGGATTTACATAATGAACTAAAAAGAATTTGCAGAAAAACAATGTTAAATTTTCCCTTTCTCAGCTAACTTCCAAAAACATCTTGCATAAATGAAAGCTGCATAAACCTATGTGAAACCTGATTTTTATTTTTCCTCTTAAATGTGGTGGCTTCTGTATTTGTTCATAGTTCCTCCAAGACACTCTGGATGCACTTTTTAACATAATGATGGAGAACTCAGAGAGTGAGACATTTGACACGTTGGTGTTTGATGCTTTGGTAAGTTTGCATCCTGCATAGACTAAAATGTAGGTACTGTAATTATGAATAAAAAAGTGATCGTGATGTCAATATTAGAATGCAGTTTTCTATTGATGCAGTCATTATTAGCTTTGGACTAGTTAGTATTTTTGGTTAAAAATGCATGGAAACTTTTTGTTGTCTTTGAAATTGCAGTTGGGTATGAATGCAAGGCATGGCGCCATGGCATCGTGTTGTCTTCCCAGAGAGGATCCAAGTGTTGGAGTTGGATGAGCAGCAGAAGTTAGGGCTGGGTCAGAAAGCTTTGTTTGGAGCAGGGAACGCTCACAGGAAGGGAAAGTATTTGTATATGGGGAGGATAATCAAAAGTCAAAGCCTTTCTTTGTTTTTAATGTTACTGCAGTGGTCTGAAATAGTGGTCGAATGTCCGGGATTAATTCTGTGTGCACTGCAATAATTATTCTCATTGTTCAGGTTTTTATCATTGGACTGATTGCTGACAGAAAATTTCAACATTTTAATCCCGTCCTGGAAACATACATTAAGAAGCATTTCAGTGCTACATTAGCCTACACGTAAGTCTTCAAAACTTCTTTTTTGAATTGGGGATGTGCCAGATGATATTATTTAGTTATTTGTTTAATTAGGAATTTGCCCATAGAATGTGATGTGTGGAAGACTGAATATATTATGTCTTCCCCTTGTAAAACAGCAGCAATAAAGTATTTGCAAGGAGAAAGTCTTGACTTTGTTGTATTGAAAGAGGGGATAACTGACTATTTCAGAAGCTGTTTTGTAAGGAAAATATTTGTAATCATTTCTCAGTCACGCTTGAAAAGGAAGTAGTATCTGTTTAAGATTCTTCAAGTATGTGTTGTTTGGTGGATTAAATTGACATCTTCTCCTATATAATCTGTATTACTGTCATTCTGGGGAGGAAGTAGTGAAGAGGAAACAAAGATCCATTACGTTTTGCTGTCTTAGGTATTTCTTGGCCATTAGGTCCACTGTTGCTGCTTCAGACTGTTTTTGTAGGAGAAAAATACATAATGGATATCTTCTTGGTGTTCAGAGGAAAAAAATTCAGCCGAGCAAACCTGCTGTATGCTTTGCTGTTTTACAGTCTCTGTTACGTGAGCAGAAAAGGTTTGAGGAGTATTGATTTAGAATAGTGAAGAAGTTATGCCTTTAGTCACAGCTTTGATGTTCCATTCACTGTGCTGAGCTGCTGCCACTTCTGCTGCCTTGGTGGATGCACACAAAGGATGGAGCCTCCTGCAGCACCTGCCTTTGTTGCGGGAGCTGGAGATGGCCTTTCTGCTGCTAGGGCAGGGAAAGCATCTATCCCTCCTTTAAATGGAGAGATGTAGAAGCAGGTTTCAGTTTTGGGTGTTGGGAAGACCTAACAGTGTTGGCTTGATTTGTGACAGATCCCTGCTGCGCCTCTGTTTTTATTGCACCAGGCTACATTACGAGAGGTTGCATGAAGAATATCCAGGTGGCTACTGAAATTCTCAAATGGTTAATTCCTATTAAAAGAAATGCATGTATATCAAGATGTCTATCTCTACAGCACTGTCTGTAGTGGTATATAGTGTTTGTGTGTAGTGGCTCTGGGCAGCCTGGTCTGGTGGTCGGCGACCCTGCCCCATTGCAGGGCATTGAAACTAGATGGTCATTATGGTCCTTTTCAACCCAGGCCATTCTGTGATTCAATGGTTGTACTTATTTTTAATGTGCACGTTGAAGCATGCGCTGTAGCTAGGATATTTTAATACAGAATTGCTTGTAGTTGCATTTATGTAAGTGGTTTATATTCATTCAAAATGAGGTAGTCAGAATGGTGCTATTTTTAAAATTGTGTTACTTCCAAATTTGACACACTTGGAAATTCCATTATTCCACATTCTTAGCTGCTGTCTTATGAATTTTTAAGCAGTACATTTCACAAATTCTAGTCCAAAATCAGCAGGCAAAGCTACATAAAGGAAGACCTTAATGAAGCAAGACATTCCCATTTTGAGTGCTTCAATTTTAACAAAGTATGTGTGTTTATTCTATTTTATTTTATTTTATTTTATTTTTTAGTATTAGTGGTAGTTGTGCCCTTGTATTGGCCTATTAACTGGAGCATCCTTGAATATCCAGAGTAACAGGAATCTTATCAAGACATTCTCAATTGCTTGTGTATTGAGTGACACAAGTCTGTGTTTTCACCCAAGAACAGGTTGCAGCTGCTTAATCAGCACAAGCAAGTTCATAATGTCTATTTATTAGTTGCATAATTAATTTTGTACCGTGGGGGGCTCTACGTGAAACACAGTTTTTCTTTCAGTCTCCCAGCATTGAAATTCTTTGCTGTGAACATGCTTATAACGTCTCTGTATTTCTGTTTTGGAACAGCAAGCTGACTAAAGTTTTAAAAACGTACGTGGATAACGCTGAGAAATGTGGTATCACTGACCAACTCTTCAAAGCCATGAAAGCTTTGGAGTACATCTTCAAGTTCATAGTCCGGTCCAGGATACTGTTCAATCAGTAAGTGTGGTGGCTGTGGGAAATCCCTGGCCTTCCAACGGGTGGGATTGTCCAGAAAGGATCACTTGGGTTCCCTCAAAAGCACTGATGTGCACCGCTGCTCAGTGGTGCTGTCTGTCCATAAAGTCAAGTTACAAATAATTATTTTAAGTTAATTTTGACATCAGTGTTCTGTTTTCTACCCAAAATGTGAAAAGTGCTACTAGCAATTCGTTGTGTTCATCTTAATTAAGACGCAGTCTGTGAGAAAGAGTGAAAGGACTGAAACAAACTTGTTGCAAGGGATTTATGTAGAGCTGTGAAGTCACCGGCTCCATCAACCTGTCTGTGAATGACAGAAGTGCAATTGACTCATTTAGGATTCTTGCTGTGATATCCATTAAAATACTGAATGTCATTTATACTGTTGCAGGACCTACAAATCATTTTAAAATGGGGGGGGAAAAAAAATAAATCTTGCTGGAGATTGGATTTAGAGGCAGTATGACCCTTCAGCAGTGGCCGTTGGGTTTTCTCATGCTAAGTAGTAATTCAGAGTGCTTCAGCATTGCGGAGCTGTAATTCTCAGTGACTGGGGATTAATTGGAAAAGCTTCTGAATGCTGAATGACACCGCAGTTTGTTCTGCTGTAGGACTGCAATCCTGCCTGAGATGTGCAATTGAAATGATGATAATGTTGAAGTGTAGGATTTAATTGAGAAATTTCAGCAAGGAAGCAGGATCTTTTATTGGAAAAAGCGTATTTTTAACTTTTAGTAATATGATAGACAATATAAATAGCATTTGGGGAATGTAGTATCAGACAAGTTCAGGGCTGAGTAATGCGTACTAGCTTGGTTCATCTAACTAAAGCATGGCAAGTCCTGGTGTGCTGTGTATCAATGCTGTAAGGGCAAAAGATTGGGTAATCTTCAGAAAAATCATGATTTGAGTTACTCAGTACTGATTCCAGTGGTAATGTTCAGTGTAGAAAAGTCTTTAAACTTTGAAGGCAGTGGTGGAAGTGCTGCCATGCTGTCATACTGTTCTTCTCATAGCTGCTGCGCTTCTGTGTATTACCAGGTGTATTAAGGAGATGTATGTTAAATAGCTGGCAATAGAAACATATTTGAGACTCTGACTTGTTTGTTTTTATTATGCTTTCCATTCTGAAATGCAAAGCTTTTTGTCTGAAGTGGTTTGATTTATTGGACTGTCAAGTTTGGTTACTCCTTATATTAGTATGTGCTACACCTCTCTAATGTGTTCAGGGGGACACTGGAATCCATAATTGAAACTGGGATTAACACGTAATTTGTCCTGCATAGCCCCCAGTTTTAACCTGAAAGGGGAATAAAAGCTTGCACAAGAAAATAGCGCAACTTAATAATTTTTCTGTGGTATTTGTATTTCCTGTGCGTTTGTTACATAGCATTTAATAGTGCCTGTGGCTCCCAAAGGCTTGTGAACGCAGTATTAAAAATGATACGCATTAGTTTCAGGGCAAAGCAGCAAGAACACCTCAATTTCCATATGTATTTTAAAAAGATATGCCACTCCTCCTTTTCTAATAGGAGAAGTTCATAATGAACTCTTAGTACAGCTTGCTTACCTTCAAGAGTGAAGAAATCATCCTCAGACTGTACAGAGAAAGTGCCTGGCTGTGGTGCTCCTTCTGAGCTGCACACCATGCCCAGGGCTCCTTTCTTGCTGGGTTTTGAAGAATTAAAGAAGAAAACAAAGGGAAGGGGAGGTGTTGGTGAATGCTGCTCTGGTGAGTCTTGGTGCAAAATGAGCTCAGGGACAGAGCTCGTGTGACTGCAGGCAGCTTCAGGAGCTGGCGGCTGATGGTATTGGAGGCAAGCAGAGGTGCATGGGCATACATGGAGTGAGCAGGGAGGGAACACTCCAAGGAGTTCCAAAAATACATGTTCCAATGCTGTACTGAACCAGAGTTCACCAGAGGATGAGGTTCTTCAGCTCAGTTGTGCAGAGGGGTTGCTGTGGGCTCTGATCAGTGCTGGAAATCCTGTCTGAAGGCACCTTGCAAACTTTTAGTCATTCCTCTGAGGCAGCCGTATTGACTGTGTGGGAAACAGGACTAGTTTTGTCAGCTATCCATAAATCAGCAGTGAAATAGATTTTAAATTTAGTCCTCTCATGAACAAGAGTGTTGAGGAAAGAAAGGGTTGATGTGTTTTCCTTTCCTTCACGGAGTTTAAGGTCGCTTACCTTGGGCCACTGGTAGATTTTAATGATTGCTGGCAAGTTTTTGGGATGCTTCCTGGCTTCCACATCACAGAGCTTCTTGGCATTGGTCCTCACATGCATCTGCTAGTGCTGGTGTGGCAAGGGAGAGCGCAGCCCAACTGCTGCCTGTGCGTGTGGAATTGGGTTGCCATGCAGGGGTTCACAGTGATTTGGAGGCACAAATAATGTGCTGCTGCTGCTGGCCCAGTCTGGTTGCTGCTTCTTTAAGTTTCCTGTGGAGGAAATCTCTTGGTGCAGTGTAATGATGTGTAAACATTTGAGAATTCAAGTAAATGAAAATGAAGGGATGTGGGGACTTATCGGTCCCTGGAACAGATTTCCACGCATTTCCATTTTTTGTTTATGACATACCCAATTGTTTTTCAGACTTTATGAGAACAAAGGAGAAGCAGACTTCAGGGAGTCTTTGCTGCAGCTCTTCAAGTCCATCAACGAGATGATGAGCAGCGTCTCTGATCAGACCGTCATAGTGAAGGTATGTGGGATACAGCTCTCCATCTTCTGTGTCCTCAGCTGTAATTAGGCAGTTTATAAAGTGTTTGTTGTAATTGTGCCCAAAAAGGTGTTTACCTCTAACTTAATTAACGCTTAGTGTTTCTAATGAAGTGTTTGTGACTGCATGAAGAATGCGTTTCAGGCAAGTTTTCTTATCTTGCTGCAAATACATCACTTTCAAATTGCATCAGTTAATAATGAATAACCTTATCTTTAAGGTGTTTTTAAGTCATTGTTGTTCAGATACTGATATTGTATCCTTATGCACTTACACCCTAGGCTGTTCAGGAACATATCATCTGAAGCCCCAGTGCGTACTTCTGTGTGGCAAATCAGGAGTGAGTCAGACTGCAAACTCTGCCTCCAGTTCCACCTTTTCCCTTTAATATGGTGCCTACTTCTGGTAGAGATGGCTGGCTTCTGGAATTGCGAATGTGGTCTCCAACCTTTAGTGGAAAGGCTATTAATATTGCAGAGCCATTAATAGGCAAATCCTCCAGCCCTGTAATTTAGAGCAGTCGGAGGTCAATGTGTCAAAACCGGTCTCACATTCTTTCAGTTGAATTTCTTTTACTTTGGATAAGTTTAGCAACTGTAGTAAACACGTTTGATGAGCTGCACCTTGATGTTCTCCTTGTGAGTCCTGACAGAAGGTATAAAAGGATGCACCTCTTGACCCTCCTGTGCTGAATCGGTTAGAAGATGATCAGAAAGGAGCTAAGAACTGAGGTTGAATGTGGAAATAATGTGACTTTTCCTGCTCAGGTGTGTAGTTGCTGTATATTTGAAGAATTTTATATAGCATCCAGGAGGCAAAGTAAGCAGTGGCAAAGCACAGTGCCTGTGCAAGAGGAAGCTGTGAAGTGTGGAGTGGGAAAACACTTGGTTCAACACTTGGTCCTTAATAGCTGGTCTCAGGCTCGTGGTATTATGCAGAGCACATGGCAAAAACAGACAGTGGGAGTTAAGGCCTATGAGTTGGAATATTTTGGTTTGCAAGTGAGAACTAACATTTGATAACAAAATAGGGATATGATGCTATTCGAGTTAGATGCCTTTCCATTCTCTTTTAGAGCATTTTACCTTGAATGGAAATTGCTAAGTTTGAGTCGCGAACTGCGTGTGCTACAGATAGGATGTTTGCAGGTTATGAGGATCGAATGTAAGATTTATCTCCTGAGACTCATTTGTGAGGGCTGCTTCAGAATGCAAATGAACACGGACTTTTAAAATTATTCTTCTGACATTGTTATACATTGAAGAAAAGTATGAAATCCAAAGGTGCTCCCCAAATCAACTTCGTTGTGTTCACCTGGGGGGAAAGGATGGCAGATTTCCTAGCATAGGGGACAGAAATCACATTATATCAGTGCCTGTTGCAGTCTGTGCTCCACACCCAGGTTTCTGCAGAGTTGGGCAGAGTGCACCCACTCTGCAGCTAATGGTGTAAGCATGCAGGAGAATGAGGCAGCCTCAGATCAGTGCAAGGCTGAGCGAGAAGAGTACTTGTGGGTGCCTTTCAGCAGCCTCCACAGCCTTTCACTTATTATTCGTTCATTGCTTTCATCTCCTTGGGACTCTAATTACCTAGCTCTTAGAATATGTAATTGTTAGTATTGACTTTTGCAGCTTGCGAGATTGTTCTTATTATGTTTGAGTATCCACTGAAGCGCTGCAATTCTTTCAGCTGCTAGAACTTTGTGTTTCCATTACAAAGGATAGGTGTACAATGGGATTGCTTTGTTAGGTGGTGTTTTTGAAAGGGAGTGAGAGTGGCTTCTGCAAAGCAAACTGCTGTAGGACAAACATGTTGGAGCTCTGGGAGGACGTCAGTAACCATGGAAAGCAGGCATGCTATTATAGGCTTCGTTCTGCATTGCTATCAGCAACCTGGGCTGGAGAGCTAGGTACTGTGCCAGCAGTGAGGAACATCATGAGGACCTCATGGAACTGAGAGGCACCAAGGTGAGCTTCAGAGCAGACAGATGTACAGCAGTGCATCTCAGAAGAGTGCATTAATGCTTCTGCTTAGTGCTGGCAGCTGCAGTGCGGGAGGGGCAGCTTGGTGTTGTAGCTGGCAGCTTGATGGGGCCATCAGTTTGGAATGTGGTGGCCAGAGGGTGTCAATCAGAAAGGCTGAGGGTGAGGTCTGCCTTCTGGCTGTCAGATAGCCCTGCTGGATGCACACACTGAGTGCTGGCTGCTGTTCTGGTCCGTAGCTCTGGGCCATGAGTGGCTGTGAAGGACAGGTGTGATGCAGCAGGATGCTGAAGCAGCCAAGAGGTGAGGTGGGATCTCCCATGGCTGCAGCTGGAGTATGAGTGCTGTGCTGGCCAGACAGTGGGGTTGCAACTGGAATTCCATGTGCTGAAGTCACACAGAAAACTAATGTAGATAGCAGGTGAGTTGTTGGCTGGGGATGTTCTTCAGTTCAGATCAGCAGATCCAGCTTTATCGCTTTCAGGCTATTAGTTATATATTTTTTAACGTTGTTTGACAAAGCTAGGTAAGTGTAGGTGAAATAAGTCTGTTTGGAGAGATAAGAAGTTGAAAAGACCTACACAGAAAATTAAGATGCTTCACATTAAAAGAGGTAGGTACTTAATTCTCGGATTTGAATATTCCTGTTTTTCCTTTTAATGCTTCTTAATAGTTTATCGACATGGAGCAGAACTTCCACTGCAGTGTTTTTATGAAATGGTTACAACTTTTTCCCTTTGGGTTGGCTACACTGATTTTTTGTTGTTATTTTCTGTTTCTTCCCAATGTATCTGTGAAGGGAGAAGCCTTCAGGCTGACATTGCATGGGGAAGAATGAATGGCCAGAGTCTTATGTTCTTGGGAAGAATTACTCTTCATCTGTTCAAATATTTATGTCCTTGTGGAAGCTGATGAGCTGTTCCTGACTGTTGCTCAGCTCTTCAGTTACTTAATAATTTGCATTTAAACTGCCCCTCTTTTTTTATTGATGCATGCAAGGCCTTGAGAAGTAAAAAGTTTAATGAAAAGAAAACTGCCTGAATTATACAAGGATTTAGGGTTGCTTTGCTGATCTGGCTGCAGGTTTAGGCTTTGAGGAGACAAAACCAAGAGGGTTTTTGTGGAGAGCTGCTTGCATAGAGCTGTCCTGAAGAGCCAAACCTTGACCTGGAGGTAGGAGAAGCGTTTCTGTGCCCATCTGCCACTGCTTCTGGTGGTGCTGGCAGGGCAGGGGCCCTGCAGGGAGCTGGGTCCTACCCCTTTGTCACTGCTGTTAAAGAAATGCTCCTTGCCTGATGCTTAGTGTTTGTGTTTGCAGTTGGTGGCTTCATATCTAGAGGAGAAAAAAAGCTTGTTTACAGCATGGAGATAAGCGGCCGTTTGTATAGCAAAATAATATTTTGGAAGCATTACCAACAATTTAAATTTGAGTTGTGGGTCTTCAGCTACGTTCTTTTTACTGATAGGAGCTAAAAGCTCGTACAGAGATTCTGTTGGCATCTTCAGCTCTTGGTGGACTCACAGAATCCCAGAACTGCAGGGGTTGGTAGGGACCTCAAGAAGCCATCAAGTCCAACCCCCTGCCAAAGCAGTTCTCTAGAGCAGGTCGCTCAGCTCAGTGTCCAGATGGGTCTTGAATATCTCCATAGAAGGAGACTCCACAGCCTCTCTGGGCTGTCTGTTCCAGTGCTCCATCACCCTTACCACGAAGAAGTACTTCTGCATGTTAGCACAGAACTTCCTATGTTCAAGTTTTAGGCCATTACTCCTCATCCTATTGCCACACAGCATCAAGGAGGAGAGCCTGGCCTCATCCATTTGCCTCCCACCTCCCTTTAGATATCTATAAACATTTATCAGATCCCCAATCCTCAAATATGTCGCAACTGAAACACTGAGAGGAAAGAATGAATTAAAAGAAAATATTTTATCCTAGGCTAT
The DNA here is from genome assembly GCF_019238085.1 of Lagopus leucura. NCBI lineage: Eukaryota > Metazoa > Chordata > Aves > Galliformes > Phasianidae > Lagopus > Lagopus leucura. The sequence continues at coordinate 9,879,584 of NW_024962256.1, forward strand.
GAATGATCAATCCAAGCATGGTATGAATTTGTGTTTAACATGAATCTTATCTTAGTTACCTGAGCAGACTATTTCTTTTCTTTTGCATCACTGCTGGCTGTAGCTGAGGCAATCATTCAGGGGCCACCTTTCCTTCTTGCTTTTTTAGGTGTGCAGTTGTCCAAACTGGAGAGGGAAATGAAAACACTGATCTGTGCTGACAGACGTTCCAGGTCATCATCTCACTGCAGTCTTTCTTGCACGATGAGTAGCAGTGGGCTGCAGCAGTGCCTCTCTTTGGACATTGAGCTGTTTGCTTTTTCAAGTATCAGTTTGATTTGAGGAATTATTTGAAGGTGTGCAGCACTGGATGCTTATGTGTACTTATAATGGCTACACGTGTAGAGAGCTTCCCTGATTTTTGTTCCTGTTTTCTGCTAATTGGTGCATGATAATTATTTCCTTAACCTTTTGCTGTTTAAGTGTGAGCTCAGCTGAAGCCTGACACGATGTTTTAAGTTCAGATGAATATGCAAATGTTTCCTAGTAATTTATTCTTGCATCTCTTTGAAACAAGAGCAGTGGAAATCAGCTGTATGGAATTTATGAGCACTGTCTGATTTAGGCAGTGTTTGGATGAGGGAGCTGAGCTGTTCTCAGCAGGGCTCTTGCACTTTGCTTGGATATTTGCTGTTCTGTGTGGCTTTGTGCTGTGGTTCAGGCCTGAAAATACAGGCAGGCAAGTTAGTTCTGTGCTTTAAATGATATTGATAAAGTAGGCGTGCATGTAAAAATTATCCCTAATGTGACCGCAGGGAACTGGAGCAGAAGATGATAGCGTTTCTCTAATGAGAATTCTCCTGTGTGTGTGGTTTCTGTAACTCCTGTCACTTGTAACAAATAGTACATGTTTCTTGGTATCCACGGTTTATTTTTCCCTAATAATAAGTGCTTATTGCTAAAACCACAGAGAAGTATTTCAATGGAGAAATGCATTGCAGGCTGCTCAGGTTGTGCTCGTCATCAGGAGAAAACAAAACAGGCTGCGCTGGGCTGCAGGGCTTTTCCAACAGGTTCAATATTTTACAGCCACCATTTTAAATGAATTTAGTGCTCAAATGCATCCATGGATTAAGTTTTGTGTTTTCTTAGGGACCTGTATGGGGACGTCTGTTGTTCCTTTGGTAACTGATGTGCTGATCTCGTCGTGATCGTGCTTTATGCTTTATTTTACATTGAATGTTGTGCCAGAGGCGTGGGTTCACTTGTGACTTGGAACGGATGATTATTGCAGACTTGGGCAACCCAGAAGTAGATTTTAGGCATTCCTGGAAATCGTTTCATCCAGCTGCTGACCAGGCTTAATTTGGCTGGCTTTATGAGATTTGCAGCCAGGGATAATGCTTGTGTAGAAGGGATGTGCTTTCTGCTCAGTGAGGGAATAGGTGAAAATTAACATTAAAGTCATGTACAGATTGCACAGATAAAAGAAATTTATGACTTCATCAAACAAAAGAGTTCATAAAGTTATACTGTATTTGGCAAAGAAATTTTATGCTTAATTTTGAGAATAGCTGCAGTGTTTGAAATAAATGACTTTACAAATGGCACTTCTAAATCAGGTATTTTTGCTTTTATGTAGTACGAAGAGATACAGCCAAGACAGAAACTCTGCTATACTGCTCTGAATGCGTTTTGTTTAAAACTTTGCAAATATCATTTGTTCAATCTAATGGCACCCAAAACTTAGTGCTGCAGTTTCCTTACCTGCTACTCTAAAGAGGCTCTTGGTACAGTATTCTTAAATTTATTTTAAATGCAGTGTCAGTATAAGCCCCAGAGTGGAATGAAAGGTTGAATTTGCTTTGTTTTTATTTGTATATCACAGGCTGGTTTTGTTATTGCAGCAGTCATTTCTGTTTAGTCTTAATGACAGGATTGTTCAGCGTTGCCAACTTCAAAATAAAAGTAAGTTAATAAAACTTCCATCTGTTTTTATCTATCACCCAAAATGAAATCAAAAGCGACTTTCAGGTCCTTAGCAAAACGACCACTTCTCATATTAGTGTGCTGAGTGCTTATGCAGACTGTGTCGTGCCAAGAGGCAGAAGGATGCTGCGAGGCAAAGCAGTGCCATGCTTTTGGGTCCTATTAGTGTATTGGTGTTAATGCATCAGCTTGGAGATGAGGTGTTCAGGGTTATCTTTCCAAATGGCATGCAGAATGGGCTGTAATTGCACTAGTCTTGTACTTTTTAAAGGTGTATCTCAGTGCTTCCGTTGACATGCCCTTCACGGCTTGCTGCTGTGTTGGATTGGTGGTTTTTGAGACCATAATCTGTGTGGTTTATTAAACGTTGCCTTGGTTACTTTGGGCATAGAATATGTGCTCAGGACTCCTCCTTAATGCAGTCCTCCAACTTGTTTGGGGGACTTGGGATTTGGGAAACTCTTTCTATTGCTTTAAAAGAATAAGCGAAGCTTGGTGTTTCTTCTATGCAGTTCCTATAGAGAAGTTGCCAAGTGCTCTAATGGAGGTTGGTGATCTTTTCTCCCAGTGTTCCAGAAAAAAGAAATGCTTCTTTAAGGCTAAATCTTAAGTCGTGGAAACTCCTTGAACCTTTAGACCTAAGGAAAACGTTGATTGCTTGACAAGTCTAATTCCTTATGTTTTCTTGCCTTTGTTATTGAACCCATCAGACAAAAAGGGGCTGTGGCAGTGGGCAGTGAATGGAGAGACATCCTCTGCTGTTCTGAGGGACTGGGACCACAATGGGCAAGTCTTTGCTGTGCACTTGGTCTTGTTCATTCTGACCTTATAACTGTGTGCATGTTTCTTTTTTTTTTTTTTCCCTTTTCTTCCCCCAACTGATCTTTTGATAGAAACCATCACTAAATTTTTCTTCACTGTGAAACAAAACCTGCGTTGTTTAGAATCACAGAATGGCCAGGGTTGGAAGGGATCTCAAGGATCGTGAATCTCCAACCCCCTCACTACATGCAGGGTCACCAACCTCCACGTTTCATAGCAGCCCAGGCTGCCCAGAGCCCCATCCAACCTGGCCTTGAACACCTCCAGGGATGGACGGGGCATCACAGCCTCTCTGCAGCTGTTGCAGCACCTCACTGCTCTCATAGGAAAGAACTTTAGGTGCCAACTCTCAAGATGCTTAAAAAAAATGCACTCAGCTGTAAAATGCATCCATGTGCTTAAGATAAGTCTTATCTTAGAGATTGCAAAGGATGACTGTTCTGCACAGAGAAGTGGTTGTGATGATTTAGGAAGCAAGCTGCAATTATTCTGTGAACTAATGAAAACCTAGGGGTTCTGTGCTTTGGACTTGGAGAGAACTGTGACTGTCAGTTATTGCTCAGTTTTTTCTATTTAATGCAAAGCTTTGCCTTTTCTGCACCTTTTATTTTTCCTTTGTGAGCTGTTTTTTTGTTTGTTTTTCTTGGCTTAACTTTTAGTTTAGAAGGACACCCCTTGTAGTGCTGCACTCTTACTCAGCACTTCCACAGGTAGTACTGGCAGCTGGTTCATTTAATAAGTGTCAGTGAACTGATCTTTTCATATACATACAGTACCTTTTGGTGCATGGTCATAAAGGGAAAATAAACACCTGTGTGAGTGCATAGCTGTGCGTATGGTTTGTGTAGTGGTAAAGAGAGAGAAGGCACGAAACACTTTGTTAGCCACCAGGCTGACCTGAGCTTGAAGTCGTGCTGATCCTTGACTCACACCAGAGTCACGTGGAGGGAATGAAATCCCAGTCATACCCCCACGATCAACATAAAGGTGAGCATACAGGGAGCTTGAGCACAGCAACAGGAACAAAATGCCCATTGTTGTGATGATGCACTGCTCCTTCTGGTTATTCTTCCCCCTCGTGTCTTGTAGTACTTAAAATAAGTTGTTTTGTCACTTGATGGAGGTAGTAATGCTCTGTCACTGTTGGTTTTCAAAGGGGCTTTGGGCAGTAAAGTAATTCATGCAGCCCAGCTTGAAACTCTGTGATTATCAGTGAAGTCCCTGAGACTGTTATTTCCAGGTTTGTGCGTTTATTTGAAGTGGTCACATTGCAATGCTGCAAGAATCTTGTTTAGTTAATAAGGAAATGCTTAATTATTATTTTTTTCCCTAACGCTTTGAATTTTGAATTCTCAGGCATCACTATCATCCTGTGAAAATAAGGTTTTGCTCTTGGTGGCCGTGCGCTCCTTGCAGAGATGAGAGGTTTGAGCCTTTGTCCACTGCTGACATCAAGAGCAGAGAGTGATGTAATTTAATTTTATACAGTACAAAGAGGTACATCCAAGACAGAAACCTGTAGTATAGTATTCTGAATACATCTCAATGGGGGGAAAAATAAAGATTGATTGCTTTTTTTTTGTTTTTCTCTCCCTGATGTTACATTAAAAGATGGGGACGTTTAATTTGCTGAATTTAACATTCCTCTCTTACCTTCTCTGGTACGTGGGGGCAGCCAGCACTGCAGTTGTGCTGCTGCTAATGAAGGATCTGCTTTCAGCTGCAGCTTCTGACAGTGAGAGCTGTGCTGAATGCTGCTCTCTTGCAAGGGCATCAACTGGGTTGTTTTAGAATACCTCTGGCTTATGAAGCTCTTCTTGTGGCTGCCAGCACCACCGTACTGCCTGTTATGTAACTGAGTCAGCTGAGATTACAAATTGGTATATATTCTTTCACCATTATCTTAAAATGTGGAGATGCTCAACTTGAAACAGTTTGTCCACAAAGCAGAACGAAGGGGCTGATAATTGTTGTAACTGAAGGCTTTTAATTGATGTTTTAAACAGCTTTACCTAACGGTGCTTCGTTTAAGTCATTAAAGTGTTAATTTTAATGGTTGTGCCAGCGCAGTGTGCAGTTTTAATTGAAGATATAAAATGAAAGCTCTTTTTTTTTTTTTAGTGTGTTACTAAACATTTATTGCTACATGCATTTGAATGATAAGCAAATAAAAACAGAGCGATGGCTGCGCTTTATAACTGGTCATTAGAGTCCTCATCCATCAAAACACATAAGCCTGTACATAATGGGACTATTTGCATAATTACAGTTATGAGCTTGATTTCTGAGCGTGTAAGTAGTCCTTTAAGCATACGTGGAAGTGTTTGACAATCAAGCTCTGCAGTTTAAATGGGCTGTGAATTGGAATGGGGTACGTTTTGAAATGTGTGTCCAACCTATGGCACGTTTGTTCTTTGCTCATGTAAAACCGGTCAGCAAGCATTGAAGCATGTCCCTTGTTTGTCACCTGGGACAATGTGTGACAGACGTCATCCTCTCGTGAAGAAATTGTTCTGTAGATGCACTCTGGTGCTTTATGAATTCAAATCTTTTTTATCCTCAATCCACTTTTTCTGTGAATGCTCCTGCTGGTTGAAAACAAACCCACCCACTGCATTCCTTTGATGAGAAGTAAAAACAAGGTTGCATCAGCTCTTATTTAAGCACACGTTGGTGGGCAGTGCTGGGTGGTGACCCGGTCCTGGTTGATGAACTGAATTTGAGGATGCAATTGAGCATGGGCCATAAAATCTTCAGTCTGTAATTTTTTTTGCCCTGTCAGCAGTACGTCTTGGACAACGAATGCCGAGTGGAAAGCAAATTTGTATGTTCACCTTTCAGAAGAAGCCATGAGCTGATCAGCAGATGATTGCAGAGCACGCTGAAGTTTACATAATGCAGTATTTTACCCAGAATTTTGTGTAGCTGCCACCACCAGGTGCTTTCCTCCAGGATGTCTGCCATTGCCAGGGCCACGTTCTGGGCTCACCTGCAGCCATGTGGAACATGTGCCACGTTTTGGAAGAGCAAGGTCTAGAAATTCCTAAGGAACCTGGCAGTGCTTTGTTTCCAAAGGGAGAAGGTTGCCTGTCCGTGTGTTTCGGGTTCATTCTGGATGTGGGTATGGGCCTGCTTTACCCATCTAACTAAAATCATTTCAGTCTGCGTTGTTTTTATTGGGAAATACGTAAATGAACAACTGCTTCATACATTATTCAAGAGATGACATTTTGTATCAGTGATACCTCTTTCTAATCTTATTTAAAGATATGCAAATGGTTTAATTAAAACAATTATACTGTATAATATACCTGAACTTCACTCTTAAATAGTACCTATTAATCATTAATGGTACTTGTTCATATTTTCAGTTGGAAAGACGATTAAAATATTTGATTGATAGTGGGCTCTAAACAGTTTTTCCCCTTTTGCTGAACAGCTGGGACTGAGCTGGCCTTTGTGACTGTGATCAGTTGACCTGCTGCATGCAAGGACAGTATAATTTGGTTTAAAATGACTAATGTTACAGCAGAAAAGTGTAGTAGTTTGAAAATAAGCTTGGTGTGTATCTATGGGTCAGTATTCCTCAAGTTGTTTGCATGTACTCTTCTTCCTACTATTAAGAACTGTTGATTAAACAGAAGAATTCTGTTTCTTGCATCTGTCTGACCTTGGAGTTACATACCATAATTGTGTCACATCCTTGAGGGTACGAAAGAATTGGTAGAGAAATGCACAAAGGCTTTTCTTCCTAATGCAAAAGGATAGGGATTGCATGGGGCTGTCATGGATGGAACCTGCAAATGCTAAGCAGTAAGCACAGAAATGCCTGATGAGGAATTAATCATTCCCCCTTTTGTGGCCACAACATATCTGCAATCACTCTTTGATGTTATCAGTAAGATGCAGAGCAAAGTGAAGTCAGTCTGGCAGTTGTGGGTCGTATTGGAATTACTGTGTTTCTTTCTGGCCTGGCGCTCGAGGAGGCGAGAGCTGGGGAGCCTTGGTTAGAATAGAGCATGTGGATAAGCTGTTAGGGCTAAAGCCAAAAATCAGGAAATGAAATGAAATAATTTGCAAGTGAAGCAAAAACTTTGTTAATTATTGTTTAGACGACACGAGTTTTGGCTCTGGTGTTACTGGAGGGCATTTTACTGCTGTCTAACCACGGCTGTGTTCTGCTGTGGTTGTGTTCCATTGGTGGGCTGTAATTTTTCCTGACTAGGTTTTGGCTCTCGATGGATTTAAGAGGATGTTTGCAATAGAAATAAGTTATTAACTACTGGCTTTTTTTTTTTTTTTTTTTTTTAGAAAAAATCCTAAAACAAAATGGGTTGGAATGACTGTGAATAGTGAAAATATTTACTATCTGTGTTGGTAGGACTTGTCTTACGAGAGATGGAGGGACTACTGCGAGATCAAGGGGGATTTAAAGACCTCCAGATTCATTAGTGGTGGCAAAGAAGGGAAGAATGGCAGTGACATGGTTTTGTTTGATTTTTAAGTGCTGGAAGGAAAGTAAAACCCAAGCAAATACGACATTGCTATTGGGAAGGATGTCCAGCTCCATAGAGGATGGGGAGATGCAATGAAGGAAATGTAACACAAATGCTGAGTCCCAGCATGCTGAGGGGTTTCCTTATTGGGCTGTTAAGATCTCATCCATCTCCAGTTTTGATGTAAGCTATCAGTCTTCCCATCTCTTCTCTTGCTCCTTCCCTCTTCTAGGCTTATTCAGTCCCAACATTCATTTTCCTAGAGTTTTAAGGTTGAGCGACTTATCTCTGGAAGAACAGGCTGAGAGGCTCAGCTGAAGGCACAGGCTGTAGTTAAGCCAAAGCAATTACACACATATGATTCTCTTCTTGCTGTCTTCCCATCTGATTGAAGGAGGCATGAATTTCAGTCTTCCTTTTCTCTTCTTTTTCCAGGGAGCAGCTCTTAAATACTTGCCAGCTATTGTCAATGACGTGAAATTAGTATTTGATCCAAAAGAACTTAGGTAAGTAAATAATTGAGTGTATTGTGCACTTTGTTGGACTAGTTTGTATAATACTACATATTATATATATATATAAAAGTATATATATAGAAGTGTAGTTCTTAATGCATTGATTTATCAGTATATCTTCTGGCTTGAAGCATGGAGGCAATGAAATCTGATGGCCTGAGATGTTTTATCCCCTTTCTTCTACAAGCAGTTGCTGGGCTTTGCAGATTCCCTATTTGTTGTAATGTGTGGCACTGAGGTTTGACATGTCTTGAAAAATTTTGCAGTCCTGCTTACTGAAGTCATATAATGAGACATCAAGAATTATCAGTCAGTAACTGACAACAAAACACTCAAACTGTAAGCTTGATGCATCGCTGTTTGAATTACAAACTTGATGTAAATAATAACTCTGCTTTTGTTCACTGAGCCTTATTTATGGAGGGCCATTTCAGTAGCTTATAAATATGCTTTTCTATTTACAATTTAGGGCATTCCTGTAATAGAAAATTGTTTTGGAACAAAACGACAATAGGGAAAACAAATCTATGATGATTGAAGAGGCAATAGCACAGACAGCTGAAACTTGAAATACAGAACCTGAAACGAAACACGGGAAAACAGTATAAAACTGAGGTGAAAGGGAGAGGGAGAAGGTGAAAAAAGTAAACAGAGGAATATCAGAGAAATGTGAATCGTCTTTGAAACTTAAAATTTCATTGTTTGGGATTAAAGAAAAAAAAAGTTTGTCATGAGGTGTGCAGTTGTCTGTGTGGTTTTGTACTGTCTAGTTGTCTTGCTTGCTTTGTTTTACGTATTGTTGGGAGAGTTTGCTGTATTTTCCCTTGTCCCTCTCTACCCAGCAAACTGTTTACTGAATTCATCCTCAACGTTCCCGTCAGCCGGCTGACCATTCAGAAGCTCTACTGCTTGATCGAAATCGTTCACAGTGACCTCTTCACACAGCACGGTAAGCAGCAGCGCTGTCACTCTTGTCACGTCACTCGTTGCCTCCAGACTTCTGCTGGTGGAAGTTCTGTCCCTGCTGCCAAATGCAGCGCAGGTTGAACCAATTAAGGTTGTTCTGTTAGCAGGATGAGAAGATTTGAGGTGAGGGAATGCTAATTGACATTTACTGCAGGTTAGAGATCGTAAAGAAGTGAAAGCAAATACTTGTAATTTTTCATTTAAGAGGGCACAAAGCATCCAGTGTTACCGGCGTGTATTATAACTGTAACTGTGTTTATTTTATCAAAATCTGTTAATTCAGCTTTGTGCTCAGTGAAGAAACAATGGCTGTTCTCAATGTCCATCCTTTCTGAAGCATTTTTCTTCCTCTGCAAGCTCAACCTCAGCAGAAGTAAAGCAACGCAAACCCTTAGTCCATGCTTTCTCTTCCTCTCCTTTTACATTGTGGAAGGTAACTTCAACTGGTGTCTTAGAGTTCTTCGTTTGCAGTGAAGCATTTTATTCTTTTCTAGATGACTGCAGGTTAAACTACCCTAAACTAAGTGTTTTTGTACTGTCAGAAGGAGCTAATGAAGGAGCAAATAGACAATGGTTCAACCATAAAGGAAATGTGGAAGGACTCTTCCGTGGATCAGAATTGCTGGTGATGCAATTAAAAAAATAAAAAATATATATATGTATATTGGTGGGTTGGCTTTGTGCAGCCAGGTTGTATCCCCCATAGGATCTAACCAGAGCTGTGTAACTCTTGCTGGATCTTATAGTTTTATCTTCTTACCATTAGTTTGTAAAAAAAGGGCATGTATAAGTCAACCCAATGTGTGCTTCCCTAAATTCACAAAGCATTCTGCTTTGGCCCCTGGTGCAAATTCAGCAGCATTGCTAGGAGATAGGGTATTGCATGGATCTGCTAACATCTGTGGAAATAAGTCCTAACTGTTGCCCTTTCTTTCCGCTCTAGTAGCGGTGGAGAATGATACTCAAGGAACAAGCTTTGTTTTATTTTTACCTGCTGTTCAGACTGACTTTGCAGTAAGTTTATTCTCCAAATAGATTTGTAGTAAGTACATGTAAAATTATTGGGACAGCACAATACACGTACATTTTTCCCTCATAATTTAAAGGATGTTTACTGAGAGTTAGGACTGTTGTAGATCCTAGAGCCTCCAGACCTTTCAAGAAAGAGGTTTTCCATGAGGAACCACTCAGTACTTTCCCATTCTTGATAAAGTGGGATTTGTAGCACATAAGTTGCAGGTATATTTTCTACAGCTATGTAGAAAATGCTGATGGCAGTATCACCACACCTGCACCAGCGGCTCCATATGCATTGCAGCTTGATCTTTGCTTCTTAGATCTGTTCCCCTCATTTGCCCCAACAAAAGAGTGACACAACTGTATCTGTTTTGAATTGCAAGGGTAATAAGGCAGAAAGCAGATGGAATTGCTGGCGTTGCGTGAAATGGTGCATCTCTCCAACAGCGTTTTAACGTTTGTTCTTCCTGATGCCTGCATCAAGGGTTACTATGAAATGTGCATCGTTTCTGTCATTCATTCTCAGCTTGTTGTAGTAGATTTTCTTATTTCTAGCACTTTTTAGAATGTAAAATCTTCAAGGCCAAAGTCAGTGATGTGAGATGTTACACCTGACCATTCTGGATAGGAGAAAATCGAGATAACATAGGTAAAAAGCAATGATCAGAAGCGCTTCTGAGGGAAGCTGTAGTGTCATATCGTGTTTTTATTGTGTTACTCTGTGAAAATTAAGTTCTTCTCAGAGGGAAGTCAATGAAGAAGAGAATTTGTGTATGCTGGTTTGTTGTAGCTCTCAAGCTCAGCCATCTGCAGGGAATGGTGTTGTCCAACATGAATAGCTGGTAGAGCTCCTAAGGAAGGTGGATGATTCAGCTGTTATAGCAGGGTATTTCATCTGAACCCAGTCTGGTCTTACTGATGGAACAGCACTTCTGAATGGCTTTTGGGTCTTACAGTGAGGCTTGTTCCTGGAGGCTTTCATGTCACCTGAGTTAAGAATGCCCTCAGTCTGATGTACTGCAGCTGAAGTGTGATGGAGATTCAAGGCACGTGTACCAGCAGTGCTGCCCAGACTGCTGCATGCATCCCAGCATTGGGTGCTTGTTTCACCCTAGCTGCAGTTTTGAGATGAGGTGTGACATGGGGATGTGGGGCTGTTCCACACCTGGCAGTGTATGTCTGTGTGCTGCCCATCCTCCCGTGCACTTCTGCATGGCCTCGTGTAGTCTCCTGAATCAATAAACAAAGCATTATCTTAAATGCTCCTTGTGCCACAGATAATTCTGTATAATGCTTACACCTGGAGAGTGGATTGTACACCAGAAACCTTTCATAAACACTTGAAAATAAATTGAGTGAATAGCCACAGTGGTTAAATCTAGACTCTCCTTGCTCTTTGGGTTTGAGTTCTTATTACTAAAAATGCAGTTCTGCTGCCTCTCCTGCTTCTCATTTATTCAAACATTTTAAACTAATAGCCATTATTTTCATGTAAGTACCAGTCTGGTGCTGTACCACATCACAGAAATGAGTTTTTCTTGTCTAAAAGCAGTAAGTGGTACAAGACTGTGGACCTGCAGGAAAGCTCGAAGACATCCTGAAAATCAAACAGCATTTCATCAGTGAATTTCTTTTTCTTTGAGAGAGTGCCCTGATCTGTGCCCTGAGAGCCGAGGAAGATTTATTTGTTGTGTCTCAAGAATTAAAATTGAAAATACAAGAATTTGTGAAGCTTGAAGGACGCAGGGGTGAGGGGTGTGTGTGAAATGCTTTGCAAGGAGTTCTGCTGTAAAGGTGTGGAGTGCTGGTGGTGGACTTGCTGAAAGCTGAAGAGCTTGGGATCTTGGATGAGAATACAGTGTGGCATTGTGCTTTGTATGTCTTTTAAAACTCTATTGCAGATCCTATTGAAAGACTTGTTCAATTGCTTTCTGGTTACATTGTGTGTCATATATTTGTTCCATTCTGAAATTCAAGGTAATGCATCTCCTTTGCGAACCTTGTGTTTACTTTTGTTAAGACTTCAGCCTTGACAGGAATATCCTGTGCACTCTTGATATTTTGCTGCTGTTGTCCTAACAGTGGTTCATAATGGAGGCCTTTTACTCAGAGGGAAGAAGAGAAATCAGTATGTGACTATGCAGTCAAAGCACTGTTAAACAGAAAGAGAAAGCGTGTGTTTATTTGTAAGTAATTGAACTGAATAAGAGCCAGGTGCCTTCAAGGAGCATTTATTTATCTATTTGTGTGTGTATTTGATAAAGGAATAAGGGCCACATGGCAACAAGGAATGTAATCTTTCCAAGCTTGTGCTTGCTTACGGAGGCCGACAGGTAGAAGCCAGTTCTCTGTACAGACTAAATCTATCAGACCTTCATGCTTCTCTTGTCTGTGCTCAAAAAATGTTCAAATATCCCACAAAAGATAAGTTTCCTCAGAGCAGCATGTGAAACAGAACATTGTAAATGTCTTCTGTGTATCACAGAATCACACAGAATCACAGAATGGCCAGGGTTGGAAGGGATCTCAAGGATCGTGAATCTCCAACCCCCTGCCACATGCGGGGCCACCAACCTCCACATTTAACACCAGCCCAGGCTGCCCAGGGCCCCATCCAACCTGGCCTTGAACACCTCCAGGGATGGACAGGGCATCACAGCCTCTCTGGGCAACTGTTCCAGCACCTCACCACTCTCATAGTAAACAAATGTATGTTTAAAACTTATGTGTGAATGTATAAGCTGAATCACAGAAGTTTCCTAACAACTGAATGCAGGTTCTCTGTTCTAGATGTGCAACTAGTTAGTTTGCAGCTTAATGAAGTGTCTCATCCTTGGAAATGTCAAACTTTTGGTTTTGTGTAAATAATGATTTATCTGATTTGTTCTGTCCTGTAGAGATGTTTGTATTCTCAATTGCTTTGTTTTACAAATGACTTGCAGCTAATTGCCAAGTGAGCTGTGTGGCTGCTGTATTAAATAGCCAGGAAATAGAGAGATTTCTCCATTAGGAAGTTGTTTGGCTGTTAAATATTAGTGGAGAGCATCTAGCATTTGTAAAAGTCCTTTAATTATGACTACACTTACAGTTTTTCACTCCACGCTGTATAGTGGAAGCATGGTTATTGAGCAGAGGGGTTTTTTTTGCCCATGAAAACTAAATGAGTCATAAAGCAAAGAAATACATTTATCAGCATCCCTCTAAATGAAATATTTTATATTGACAAAAATTTATCGTGTGTATTTAGCTTCAGCAGAGCTCCCACGTCAGTGTTTCGCTGGAGCTTTGCTTGGATGCTCCTAAGTTGATGATGCCTCCCGAGCATCCTTTTATAAAGATTAATATTTTATTCTCGCTGCATGCTCCTGTGTCATTAATCACTGGGGGTTGGACTTGTGCAGCAGAGAATGAACAGATGTCGAATTACTGTTGTCTGTAATCATTGTGTATCATACTTGTGAGCTATCTTCACAGCTGGCTTTTGAGCAGGAGACTGATGCCGTAGGCTCTGGATATCTCTGGCCTTGCCATTAATCAGTGCCAGGAGGTGTTTGTGACCGGCAGGGTGGGGAAGGTTAACTTCTCCTCTGCTCTGCTTGTAAATAATCACGAGGTAGTTGATCCACACGGTGTTTTTCAAAGTAGTTTATGGCAAAGGAGGTTCTTAAAGTCTTGTCTCAGTGCAGAGCGAATTACCGAGTAGTAGGTTTGTGGAGATATTTACCTGTAAGTGCACACGCAGAAATAGAATTGTGTGGTGGTGAGTTCCCTCTGCTGCTTTGGCTCAGAAGGAAGCTAAATCTGTGGTGTGATGGAGCAGTGGGGACAGTGGGATGGGGCTGTGTGATGGGAGGCAGTGAGGGTCCTCCCTTGGCTCACCAGTGTCTCAAAGTTGGCCTTGAACAGCTGTCAGAGAAGGACAAGCCCATGAAAGTCATTCAGTACACAAAAAGGATTTGGTTTCGATCAGATGATGACTGTCATAAAGCACCCATCTGATTTTAGCCGTCGCCTTTGTCTTTCTAACTGGCAGTATTTATTCCTTTTGGCTTATTGCAAAGCCATCTCTACATTACTATTTCTTCTTTGGCATAAGGCTTCCAGTAGTAGCCAGAGGGCCAAGTAAACTTGAGGAAGCACCAAAGTCTTGGTGCTTTACACATCTCTTGGGTGTTTATTTTTCTTAATCTGAGAAGAATCTGACTTGTTTTATTAGGTGACCAAGTAGTCAGGACACCTTCACTGTGTTTTATCCTCCCATGTTCTGCAGCAGCTACAGACAGAACAGCAGATGTTTGGCAGTCGGTGTGTAGGACGGCAGAGCCAGGAGGTGCTGCTTGAGGAGCCCTGTCAGATCTTCCAGGAGAAGCACAGGCTGCATGATTCCCAACAAAGTGCTCTGACGAATCAATCAGTTTTTCCTTTCTCAGAAATTCAGCCTGATCACCTGCTCTATTAATCAATGTGCATTCCAGGCAATCCATCCCAGAGGTGATGTAGCTATAATTTTTGCCTTCTGGATGCTTGCGGATATGAAGTTGATCTTTGACCGTTCTCTATTTGCGGGGCTTAGCAGGAACACGAATGTCTTAATTATTGGCAGTAGTAAGTTATTGAATGTTGATTCACGCTGTAGGCTTTACAAAGCCCCATTAGCATGGCTTTGCTGAGACATTTAGCAACTGGGTGGCAGAACTTTGTCTTTCCCTTGTTTGGTGGAAGGAGTGTGCTACACCACTGTGTTCTTGGCTTTTTCTTAGAGTCATAGAATTAATCACAGAATGGCTTAGGTTGGAGGGGGTCTTAGAGATGTTTAGTTGCAACTCTCCTGCTATGGGCAGGATAAATCTGCCTTTGCTTCTTTCTGAGTCTGTCTGGTGATTTTGTAAGAGTGGCTCAGGTACTGAAACAAGAGAATGGCTTTGGGCTGGGAGGGAATGGTCAAGGGCTGCAGCAACTTCCATCCAAGGCAGAAGTTTAAAGCAAATACAAAACAGGGATGATTCCAGCACGCTGATGGCGAGTCACCATCATCAGTCAGAAGAACTCTTTGCAGTGCTGGAACTTCAGCATCCCCTTAAATTGAAAGAGATGCTGTTCTTCAGCTAAGGTTGCATAGCTGAAGTAAGTGACAGCAACCTGTTGCTCCAAATGCATGCATTGCATTGTCTGCCTTATTAGGGTGGTTTAGAGACTTCATGTTTGTGTAAGCAGCTGTCGATCAGTAATTAATAAACATGCTGGTAAATAAGCTCATTCAGTGCCCTTTGTTGTGCTTTTGTGCCTTTAGCCACCAGAATAAGGTAGAATCTTAGGTTTATCTCAGTTCCCAGTGCTGTTTGGGTCAGTTCTGTTTAGCCACAGAGGTCACCACCTCCTTGCTTTTAATATCTGTACAGATTTATGAATAATATATCTGTAAACATAATGGAAGCTGATGATGATGATGGTATTTCTCCAAAATTAGATTTGTTCCTCTTGTAATCCAGTTTTCTTCTCCTTAATGGGTAAGTCATAATGGAAATGAATATGAGAGGATGTGATGCTGTGGCTAGATGGATTTCTCAATGTAAATACATTGCGTGTTTCTTGAGGGAAAAATTCAACCAACACACCGTGGTTTTACTCTTTTTTTTGAGTTATGAAGCTGGTGGTTAAATGACTGAGAAGTAATTAGATGAAAAAGTTCCACGCTGAAGAAACTGACTCTTGAAAGTGTTCTTCCTTAGAATGAGAGCCCACTTGTGCATCCTAAGTGAACACCTACGTGCAGCAGTCACTTGAGACTGAAGGATATTTCTCTTGGACTGCTGAAGCTGGGTGTGCTTGTACTCCATTCGTTCTCATTCCACAAGCACGAGCCTACAAGGCAGGATAAAGATGTTGCTGTTTGAGTTCCTCTCTAACATCTTGAGCTGAAGTGCTCTCTGTGCTGCACTGTAGCGCGTTTCTCTTATTTTTTTTTCTCCCATTGATGATTATTTTTCCCCATTGTGAAGAAGTGTGTGAGACCAGAATTCTGTCCTTCCTGTGGGGTAGCTCACTGCAGGGATGGGCTCGTGGCAGTTGCTCCAGGAGTAACTGGTTCCCCTCCTTTGGGCATGGAAGTACTGGGCTGGGGGTGGAGGGAGTTGAAGCAGGGTTTTAGCTTCATCCTTTCTCCTTTGAGCATGAAAAATATATGCTTGATACAACCATGCAGGAAGCTGATAGTGGGCTGTGCAGTCTCTCCTTAAGAGCATGCAAACTCAACGTCCCAGTGTTCTCCCTATGTGCACTAAGACGCTTGGCAGGTTATACTTTCATCAGATGTATGAAGTGTTGTGTGGTGTTTTGTAAGTCTGGGTAGCTTGTTTTTAAGCATGGGTGGTTAAAGGCCACGAGACTGCTCAAGCACTTTGCTCAGCTGGGGCAGAAAATAGGAAGGCAGCATTTTGTCTGAGCCTTTTTAGCTTAACTTTCATTTGCTTATATATTTTTTTTTTCCAGGTTTTTATGGTTTGGATTGAAATGCAGCTGAAATATCTTCTTCCTTTTTTTCTTTTTTTGTCTTAAGCAATCATTGGAGCAGGTTGGCTGTATAGGTAATACTGTGCATTTATTTACTGCTTTGTATGTGATCTTATGTCTTGTGTGCAGACTGCAGGGAAATCTTGCTGCCAACAATGACAGATCAGCTCAAGTATCACTTGGAAAGACAAGAAGATTTGGAGGCTTGTTGCCAGTTGCTGAGTAACATCCTGGAAGTGCTTTACAAGAAAGATGTGGTTAGTATCTCATGTTTCTGTGAAGATTAGCATTTAAAAGAAATGAACCTTAGCAGAACTGATTCAGCAGGTAACTCCTGATGACTTAAATTCTTTTCTGTTTCCTTACCAATCTCTTTTAAGGCTTTTTTTTAGGTGTACAATGACAAGGATGTTTTCCCTGACATCTTGTGATGTTTTGTATTGTTTCTGAGGCAACTCCAATCACCACTGCAGTCTAAGAACACTTCTACAGATGCTGGTTAGTGAGGAGGATACATAAGATTGAGAGATAAACCTCTTTCTTATGCAATTCTTAGCCTCTGCCTGGTGGGAAGTACTTGAAATTCCCACCCAGCCAAGCCTTTTGGGAAATGCAGGTTTGAATGATACTGGAGGTGGCCCTGAAGGTGCATATACATGAACATGTAGTTTCATGGATTTAGCAGACTTATTTAACTTAAAGTGCTGTTTAAACTTACGTAGTAGTATTCTACACTTTAGTAAGAAATAACCTGGCTTAGCACTCGATGATCCTTGTGCATCCCTTCCAGCTGAGGTGTTTGGTTATTCTGTGGGTAGGTGACTGCTTCTGCATGAGTGCTACAGCTGATGTAGTGGTCTTACAGAAATGGCAGCAGTCTTAAACTGAGATAGGGGAGGTTTAGATTAGATACTAGGTGGATGTTTTTCAGCCAGAGGGTGGTGAGGCACTGGAACAGGTTGCCCAAGGAGGCTGTGGATGCCCCATCCCTGCAGGCATTCAAGGCCAGGCTGGATGTGGCTCTGGGCAGCCTGGGCTGCTGGTTGGTGACCTGCATACAGCAGGGGTTGGAACTGGATGAGCACTGTGCTCCTTTTCAACTCAGACCATTCTGTGATTCTATGAGATGTCAGGCAGCTGCACCTGCAAACCTGTGAGTGCTCTGGGCAGGCGTGCAGATGTGCAGCTTGCATAACTGTCTTTTTTTTCTTCTGTCTTTTCCTGACTTTGCATGAATAAGCAAATGTTGCTGTCATAAAGACAGCTGATGCTGTCTTAAAGAAGCTGTGGCTGCTGAGGCTGCTGCCTGAATCTTCAGCCCTTGTGTAGAAGCATGAGCTCCTTCAGCTGGAAGGGACCTCTGGGGTCACCTGCTCACATAGTATCTAGTATCTTGTTTGACTGTTTTTGGGGAAGCAAAAAAACGAAACAAAAACTGATTTTATTTCTTTTTTGAAGTAGCGCTGTGTGAGTGCTTCAGAAAGTAGGTTATTTTCAAAAGGGGATTTGTTTTTGACAGCCTGGCTGCTTCCTGTCTGTCTGTGTTGACTGCCTTTCTTCCCATGGCAGCAGGCAACCTGCAGCCCTCCCATCTCTGGAGTTGAGCCCAGAGCTGCCCCACATGACTGCTGATGGAGAAGGGAGCAGAGAAAGGAAGCAAATTGCAAGCAAGGAGGAACACAGAGTAAAACAACAAATAGACAGGAGCAACACAAGTGCAAGGCACGTGGAGAGGAGGAGGATCTTTGAGATCAGGGAAGGTTGAAAGTTAGAGCAAGGTGCTGAGATGCACGTGTCTCAGAAGATGATGGAGTAACATCTGGAATAGGAATAGCACTGGAATGGGCTGCCCAGGGAGGTGGTTGAGTCACCATCCCTGAATGTGTTCAACAACCGTTTGGATGTGGTGCTCAGGGCCGTGATTTAGCAGAGGGCTGTTAGTTAGGGTAGCATGGTTAGGTTGTGGTTGGACTCGATGATCTTTAAGGTCTGTTTCAACCTGAGAAGTTGTGTGATTCTGTGCTCTTTGTACCAGAGAGCGATAAGCTCTATCCCAAAGACACATTTGTCAGCAGCGGGAAGAAAAATCACATTGGAGCAGTACTTGTGTGTGTATGGAGGGCTGATGGATCACTCTTTGGATATGCAAATGCATTCTTCATGTATGCAAGCCTGCCTTTGGCAATTAAGCATAGTCAAATGATAAGATGCAGGTTTTATGATTCCAAGGGCAAGAAAGAAAATGGATCATCAGAGTGTTTGTACAATAGTCAAGAAGCAACAGAAAGATGCAGCTTCACTTACGTAACTTTATGCTTCCAAGTGTTGGCTGTAGCTTTGCACCTTCCCATCTCACAGACCTCTTTGGAGGTCATCCAGTCTGATGAGAACTATCCCTGTTTATGAAGTTTAGACTGGGAGTGATGCTCATTGCTGTGGTTTTTTGTCATGTGTTTTTTGGCCTCAGTTCCCATAGGCAGTGTTCTGCATGAGGTTTCTGACCTTTTTCTTCTAGACTGGTTGTGCAAAATATTTTATTTTCAATTCTTCCAAAAATAATGGCAGGTTACTTGTAATGCAGAAATATTAATTTGATGTAATTGACTGAAATTGAAATTCATTGCCTAAAGTTTTCCTTTGGTTTTCTTAGTTCTTTTTTTGCTAAGAGTTTACGTAATAGCTCCTTAGACATGATAATGTGCTTCTGATGAGGGGAAAAATGACTGAAGACAATAAAATCAGGTAACTAAATGTCTTGGTCATTGCTTCCATGGGCTTGCTTTCTATTTAGAGAACTGCAGCAGTGCTACTAATACATTTATTAATAAAATATTAATAAGACTTTGCATGGTCTTTAAAAAAATAAGAACAGCAGGGATTAATTTTCTGCTTTTGCTCAATAGAAGTAGGTACTGTTTTATCTATCTTTCACAGCAGAAGTGGTTTTAACTCAAATGTTTGCTTTTCTGTTGGCGTACAGAGTTCAAACTAATTCATTCTTTTTCCTTAGGGGCCAACACAACGACATGTCCAGATAATCATGGAAAAGCTTCTGAGGACAGTAAATAGAACAGTCATTTCCATGGGACGGGATTCAGAGCTCATCGTAAGTGTCTCCTGATGCAAACTTAAATACCTTTGTCACATCTTTGTGAACCAGAATGTAATAGGATTTGAATCCCAAGTGATCTGAAGCAATCAAAACCTTCTGTCACTGTGTGTGTTCAGTAAGCAGTGGAGCATCGGCTTGTAGTTTGTGTGTAGCACAATGCATGTAAGGGGAGAGGGAGAGTTCTGGTCAGGCTGGGCTGGGTTTGCATCTGTCTGAGTGGCTGACCTCGTGTTCTGCATGCCAGCTGCTCGGATTCAGTGTGTTGCATTGATTTGTTGCTGTCATTAAGCCTGCTTCAGGTCATGATCTGTTCCTTAAAAAAACAAAGCGCCTATCTGCTAGTCCAGTGGGCGTCCATTCACACTTTCTTCTGATCTCCCTTTTCTTTTCCTATTTTGTTTCTCTGTGTAATTGCACGCAGTGATGTTTCACTTTTTATGACAAAGTGCTTTTTCTGCTTTGCATCTTATTATCTACTGCTGTCTCATTTACTTGGTACACAGCGATGCTTCTATCTGAAATCATACTGCAAGTTTAGTTCTTTTATTCTTCCTCCCCTAACTTTTTTTCTCCCGTCCTCCATTTCTATCACTTTGATTTGCAGTAGTAGGTTTTGTCATAAATAAGTGGCATTGGATCATCAGATGCATGGCTGGAGCAAGGGGCAGTGAGAAGCAGCCGTCTTCCTTACAGAATGTTGCCAGATGGGCTTGTAGTAACAGTGGAGAAAATCATAACATTCATGCCTTGTTTTCCTCTATGCATTACCACAGAAATAACTAATAACATGCAGAACAGATGACTTTAAAATGCCCGTGTGCACTGGGACACAGGGCTTTGCACTTCTTCCTCCAGTTATGGAGTAGTTGCAGTCTTTTAAGACATACAGATGGGAAGTGAATTATTGTTGCTTTGATGGACGTTGATGAATGCTGATTATTCCTTTTGCTTTTAACAAACAGTACTTGAAATTTCTCCTGTGCATGCTTCAGTTGAGTACAGTTGTATTAGAAATAGGGGCAGTGATCATGAATGCAGCTCGCAGGCACTCTGTCAGCACACACTGGAATTGTGTGATGAGTATTAGCAGGCCCAGGTATTTGCATAAAGTACTGAGCTTCAAATTCAGTCTTGCTGCAATAATCCCCCCTGATCAACTGGCAATTCATTTTTGTGGTGCCAACGAAGGAGGTAAAGTTAAATGCAACCAATAGCAAGCAGAAACCTGACCCTTCCTGGGTTAGAGTCGGGTTGAAGTTATGCCTTTTCTTTTATCACTACCAGAATTACTTTACTCAGAATTTATATTGGAGAGTTGCTCCTTCAGGATGAGAAGAAGGAAGGAGGAGTTTAAAGATGAGTGACATCACAGAAGCATGGTTGAAATAATAACTTTTTCATAAGTAGTAAAATCAGGGCAGGTACGTATGCAGTTTGCTTCTTATGTAAATACTGGCGTTCAGCAGTCAGCATGTTTTCACCTTGAAGCAATAGCAATGTCATCTTCAACTGAGGAGCTGATGTTTACTTCTAGAAGAGAACTACCTACCTGCTTGGGTCCTGCTTTGATTAGCACTGGCACATGGGAGCAGCAGTCCTGTTCATATTTGGAATTTGATTCTCATTGCTGTGGCTCGTGGGATGCCTGAACTGTGTGATCACTAGGGGTAAATACTGAAGGCATTTGCTTTGTAGACATTGTTCTCTTTTAAATTACTCGCTGGGTGCCAGCAAGTGGGGCTGGGGATGTGCTGTGTGTGATGTCCTTCAGCATTAGTGAGCAGAAGTCTTCAGCATAGCTTCAGGTTGCTGGATGTGCTAATGTAAGAAGAATACTGAATTTACTGTTGCAGGAGGACGTGTAATTAGAGCCTATTACAGATGCACATAATTTCAGTGGTTTTCTCCCCATTAAAACATTCAGATAGGGTTTTATATGTCTGACACTGATCTGGCTGTTACCAGGTCAGTTTCCTTGGAGAAACGTTGAGGAAAAATGAATGGGCTGTAGTTCCCACTTGACCAAATCCTGTCCTGTGCTGTAGGCAGGGATGTGGGCACATACAGCATTGTGAGGACCCACATGGAAACATGGTGAGATTTGTTTCTCCATAGGATTCACCAGCATTCCTCATTGGTTCAGAAAATGAGAGAGAATTTTGGTAACTCTTGCCGTATTTCAATGTGAATTTAGTACAAAGCTTTTAAAGGTTTTCGTGCTTCTGGCCGCTTGCACAGGTTGGTTCAGTGAAAGCAGTGAATTTACGGGCTTGGAAATCAGCGTTTGTTCCCCGCTTGGCACATCAAATAGATTTCAAGATGGAAAAAGTCAGATTGCCATTTTAGTACTTGTTATTTCAGAGTGCGGTTTTTCTTCTGCAAGTCTCACTTGGGTGATTCTGCTCGATCTGCTAAGTGAAGCAGAGCTGCTGTGTAAGTTTTTCCCAGTAAAGGTGAGACCTAGAGACAACTGCTAACAATTCTCATCAAAACTACAGCTGGTTACTAACAGCTAGAATTTGAAAAGGTAATTTTGGCCTTGGAAGTGACCCGGGTATCAGAAGGAGCAGAATTTTGCCTCCTGTACAATCTCTTATCCCTTCCGACAGTTCCTGATCCTCTCTTAACTAATCTTTGGCTTTGGTGAGCAGTGCAGTGCAATCTGTGGTTCCTTTTACGTTGTGGAACAAGCCATGTTTCATTTTGCTAGAGCAGAGATGTAGCTTGGAGGGTAAGAAGTGGCTGTGCTGCTGCGAGGGTGTCTGAGCAGCTCTGAACATCGTTGGGTGTCTGGTGAAAAGCCAACTGAACGCCCACTGTGACACCAATGCCATTAAATTCCCTTGGGCTGTGTGACAGGAGCAGCGGGCAGGAGGGGACTTTGTGGCTCTAGCAGTGGGTAGAGTGGAGCATTTCCCATGGAGCTTCTCTATCCTGCCGTATTTTGGAAAAGAATGCAGTGAAACCAAAAACTGAGTCGCCGCAAAAGTGATCAGAAAGCAGAGGTTTCAGTGTGAAAGACTTCAGCCATCTGGTGTTAATGGAAGGTTTAGAGGTGCTGCTCAGATATGGTGGGAGAGAATCTCTGCAGGGTGGAAATGACACTGGGCAGAGGGAAGAAGTGGAACTGATGACAAAACGGGAGCAAGAAGTGTAAAACAGCAGAGCACAGCACGGATGGGAGGAGGGAAGACTGAAATAATGGATGGAAGACAGTGGTGGATGCTGTCTGTTGTCTTTTCAAGACAGGGATGCTTTTCCAGAAGTGAAATTTGAGTTATTGATGGTCACGAGAGTGTTCTGAAGCTTACCTTGTTTATGAGTTGAAGCTAGAGGATGTAAATTATCTTTCTAAGCCCAAACTTCACAGATAACAATGCTTGGCATTCCCAAGTGTTAAGCAGAAAACTTCATTTTCTTCACTAGGCTGTTAGGGGGTAAATTTTTTTATTTTATTGAATTGCATGTTTCCTTTTCTTGTGGAAACATTTGAAATGGTGTTGCAAACTTATTTCACTACCTGTTCCACTGGCACAGGCTGCCCAGGTCTCCTTAGACCTCTAAGGATTCTATGATGAAAACCAAAGAGGATGGTGGTAATGGTTTTGTTCTGTCACTGACATTAAGCTGCTTTCCTGCTTTAGAATGGTAACACCAGCAGTGCAGCCGATGGGCCTGGGCTGTGCAGTGCCAGTGCTTATCTGAACCAACTGCACGCACCTGTGCCACTCAGCAGCTCATTTCCAGCTCTCCAGTGACTTTAATAAGCCCCACTTCTGTGTTACGGCTGCTGAAATAATGCAGTCTCCATCTTTCTACAGGATCAGAATTGCACAGTAACTTTTAGAGGCAATCTGGTGAACAGATTCCAGGAGCAATGTGCGGTGTGTGCAGTACGCAGGGGTGAAGGAATGGGGCATTCAGTGGCTTGGGGTTGGAAGTGTTCCTGAGAAACAAATCTGTCCCCTTTTTAAGAACCTGATGAACCATTAACACGCTGAGTGAGATGACCAGCACGGACGGTTTTGCACCTGAAGCAAGAAAAAGCAAACACTTTGTACTGATGGTAGGATTTTTCAGTTTTAATCATCAATTCTTCCTCAGTTTATCCTGATCGTTAAACTATTTTTACAGTGATTTTTTTAATCCTCCTTTAAGAAAACAAGTGATACGTACATGAATAGTGTTTCCTAGTAGTTATAAAACAAAGAACTGCTGCTTAGTGGAAATGATACGGACTTGGAAAACAGCAATATAAAGTCACTGCAGTATTTATTGACTGAAAATTAGCTTCGGCGTGATATGAGAGAAGTGCATGTAGCAAATCAGTGTGTGGTGAATATGGCAAAACTGTGTCATGTGCCACACTGAAAGTGAGGATGTATTTCTCTCTGCTATCGCCTCATAGCTGAGTTTCAGGTGTTCTGCACGAGGGTGAAAAGAGCATCGTGTCACATTGAACAAAAGCTCTGAAGAATGAGGGTTCTCTCTGGGTACCTAGGCTGAGCCTAAGCGGTTCTAAAGGCAATACAATATGATACTTTTTACACACTTGCAAAAACATTTTATTACAAATTACATCGTATGGTACCATAGGACGCGGTATGGAAGTCGAAGCAAGACCGGATGTATGTCGGCTTTTTCCTTTTTTAAAAAAAATGTAAAAAATCTGCAACTCTGTAAGAAAATAGCCTGACCGTGTCCAGGACACGCCGTGAGAACCTGCCTGTGGAGCTCTCGCGTGTTCCACCGGTGAGATTTCCTCCGTGGTGTGACATGCAGACGGAACCCTGGGCTCTGAGCGAGGCAGAACCGCAGCTGAGCTTTGTGTCAGTCCCTGCACGTGAGGACATGAAGAACAGGGTGATGGGGAAAGCTGCTGATGAGGTGACACTAACGATTTGTAACTGGTTGCCGCTGAGAGATGCTTGATTTAATTTCTTTAATTAAATGGCGCGGTAGCATATAGAAATCTGTAAATGATTGCCATTAGTTTGAAATGCTGAATATTGTTGTATCTTTTTGTTATAGCCACGTTTGATATTTCGTTTTAGGGGAAAAAAAAAAACAGATTTTCTCGTTTGGGAGTAACTGGGTGGGTTTCTAGAGCATGTGAGGCGAGCTGCCTCATAGACAGTTTGGTATCTTTAATTAAAAATGGTATAAAATACACAAAACACACTTCTTCCTCGTGAAACAATTGCACTTCCTTCCTGGTACGCAGGGTCCGGTCACCTCATTTGATCCTTTGCCTTTCAGAGCATTTCAGGATATTGTTTATGTATGTACAAGAACTCGTAGCCCTCTTGAGGCTTCCTACAAAGTGACCTTTTCAGTAAAGCACGCTGAAATTCATTTTGAGGTGGACATTAGCATCTTCTGCATGTCTGTTCCCATTCTAACTTTGTTTTCTTACCTTTTCCCCACAGCAAACAGGTATGTGTTTTTCCTCAGATTTTCTTGTAGTTACGGGTTGGATGTTGAGCTCAGAGAAAACATTTCAAGTTGGTAGTATGTGCAAACTCATCTGCTACTCATGGCCTTTTCTACCACCTATGGACTAAAGAATTCCTGTCTCAGTGATGCTGCAGGGTGTGTAATCTCAAAAGCAAATCAGTAAAGCAGGCTGCCACGTAACTCTGTATGACTTGTTCCCCTATATTCAGCCCTAGTGAGGCCGCACCTC